>NC_134367.1:104623561-104923561 GCF_035582795.1 Mycteria americana
GGCACCGATCTTTGTTTCTGTGTGTGTGTGAGTCGCTCCGTGGTCCTGGCTGCCTTTAAAATAATGTACCTTTTTGTTGTGGCCGTGACCGGTGGAATCTGGGCATTCCACATCCCTCAATGACGCTAATTAATCTTTTTAGTCCTGGTAGCTGGAGACTTACGCCTCACTAGGACTTGACGAGAGATAAAAGTTTTCACTTTTTTTGATAAGTTTCTTAGTTTCGACTTTTTGAAGTTTCCTTTAGGAGGGACAGTAGTGAAAGAAGTCACCTCACAGCTCTTCTAAAGCTCCGTAATTGTGTGATCAAACACTTGCAATTACCTTCCTCTGCTTTCCTTCATTTGATTTATAGAACTAAAATGCATTTGCTTTGTCAAGCTGCAGGATAAAATGACTACTCGAAGTAAATGCGCTCTGTTTTCTGCTGTAACGGGTTTGTGGCTTTGATTAAGATTCCTGTTTACAGGCCAGCCTGGTAGCTCAGCAGACTATTGTTATCATTAACATGCTGACCCTCGGCGATACCACGGGAGAGTGTTTCTCCCTGCTGAGGATGGCAGTTTGCATTGTTCAGGTAGTCAGATGTAATGATGCATTTGAACAGGGTGTGCGTGAGGGGGAGGCTCGAGTAACCCCATCTCTTGGTGAAGTGGAGTGGGAAGGCGATGGTGGTACTAATTATTAATATTTTTTTTTTGTCTGCACCTTTCACTGGGGGTCAAGTTGCATAATGAGCCCCTCCTGTAGCAAAAGTGACATTTGTCGGCATAAGGAGGGTAGTTTCCTGCCTAAAATCCTTCCGAGGGATTTTTAGCAGTGCTCGTTTTCACAGCACGTAAGTTCAGATGATGCAAAAAAGTCTCTGAGCAAAGACTTTCTCGGCTCTCTCAGCTCCTTCCCCCTCTTCTGGGCACACAGAGTTTTCTGGGAGAATGGTTGCATGGAAGGGGCAGATGAAGAACGAGGGGGGAAGAGGATGTTCCTCGAGGGGTTTGCCATTCCTTGCAGCTGATGACAACATCCAGGCTTCGTGTTTGGTGTGCCGTGCCCCCCCAGGCCCTCCTGAGGGCTGTGGCCCTGCTAGGTACTCACCCATGCACAAGACAGGAGACTCCCTCCCCGGGAGGTAGGTCTACCTGTATGCCTATAATAGCTAAACACAGGAAAAGGAAAGGAAATACATAAGGAGAGAAGTGTGACTAACTTTTTTCTGTCAAAATGTGCTTAAATTCCCTCAAGCTTTTTTTCTTCTTAACGCAACTTTTTCCTGTTTGCAGAATGTAGGTTGAAATGTTCTTTGCCCTCAAAAGTTCTCATATCCTTGATGATTTCAGGCACTTAATTACTCCTCTTCAAAACGTTCGTTGCAGTGTTAATGTAAATGGATTACTTCAGTGAAGAATTGTGGGGAGCATATAGGTGTTTTCAGGTAGATAAGAAAATATAAATCTCGTATGTTTAGTGCTGCTGGTGACTGCAGTCTCCTCCTCTCGGCCAAGGGGTCTAGTAGCTGGTAGGAAAGGAGCCCCTGGCTTTTTTTCCCCCATCATGGAGGGAAAGAGATATTATAAATGGCAATGATTTGCAGATTCTTTCACTCAGTCTTTCTTGTGTTATCTAGTATAATGAGAGTTTTCTAGAGGTTTAAATCTTGGGTTTGCACTGAAGATCCAGCAGTTATGAGATCGTGAAACTGCACAGCGCAGTTTTTAATGTAGCCAGTGTAACTTTTCCTGATAAATGCCTGGCCCTTCCCCCACAAGCTGCAAAGCAAAAATGACAAGTACTGTAATGTTGAAATTGGATCCAAAAGGATTTAGCAAACTGAGCTTTTGCCATATTTAGCATCATCAAAGTTCCTTCCTCTCATACTTCAATGATGCTTTGCTGATCTTCTGATTAGTCTGATACGCTGTTTTTCTTAAATCACCTACACTACTATTCCTAACCCCTCTCCCTTTATCTCTTCTTGGGTGAAATTCATGCATATACTTTATTACTCCTAAATTGACTATTAGGAAAAAATGATAAAGCTAAAATGTGCATTTGGTCCATATCAGGCTGTGCCATTGATTTGCTCAGGAATCTGTGATACTGTGTTCCTTTCCCTGCGCGTTGCTACTGACAGCTTGTAGCAAAGTCAAATAAGCTGTTTAACAAACCACATGTCCTATCGTTTTTAGCTTTGCCATTGTACCCTTGTGGCTGTGAGCCAGAGACAGATACAATGCCTCCTCCGGTGCGATGCAACTTTGCCTGTGTTTTGTGTGCACACGTGTGTGTATGTGTGTAGCCAGTTCCACATTTCTCTCTCGCAGTAGGGTTAGCTGGAGAAACCTGTGCTGAGCTGCCCAGAGCAATTTGCAACTAAGTTTTGAAAGGGGGGGGGAACCCACTATTTTTTTTGTGGAAGGTGAAGATGCTTCTTTGCTCTGGGGCCGTTCTTCCAGGGAGGGAGAAGGTGGGTTGTCTTGGTGAATGAAAGCCGCAAATGTCAGTGTCCCAGCACAAATGCTGAAGTTGGTCAGAAAGAGAAGACAGCTTGCTGTGCCACTTGATATCTGTCTCATCTGTGGTGTTGCCATAGGCTTTTGAATGCCAGCTGCAATAATTAAAGTCAGGTATTGTTGCTATGCATTAAAAGAAAAAAAAAAATTAAAATCCCAAATAATTTCGTAACTCTCTTTCAAAATCCATCCTATCACAGATCATGAGAGCTCACACTTGTGACTGTGGCAGGATGATTTCAAACAAGAGGGACACTCTGTGATTTAAAATAAAAATATGGTTAAAAACCATAAATAAGATCTTTTTTCCCTATTTATGTACTTACAACAAGCAAAAGAAATTGGCCTGAGGACAATACCTGGTTTTTAACCTTGCTTTGGCTTCCACTCCTCCTCCATCATCCTTGTTCCCTGGCACTTTTTTGTAGTTACCGTTGTTCTCCGTGTATTAACGTCTCTCTGCACGATGCCCGTTCCTTTTCCTTGTGGGCATTTAACGACTCAGTCTTAGTTCTGAAGTCTCAGGGTCTCTCTGTGCTAGTGATTTCACTCTGTGCCCTCCTGCCTACTCCTTACACTCGCCACGCTCCTCTGCGTAGCGAGCGAATGAGCACCAAAGCAAGCCCCCGCACACGCCATCTTTCTGAGCTCAGCCTGCCTGCTGCTTCACGGGAACTCGCCCGATTTTGCAGACGTAGTTATTGAGATTGATCACAATAGTGAAACGTCTGCCAAGCTGCGTTATTTGCACAAATACACTGTATGCAGTTTTGGTACAGTGGGGCTTGATGTGATGATTGCCTCTTTTCATAGCGCTAGTTATGGCACGTGTCGTCGTTTCGAAGGGGGAGAAAACCATTTTTAAGAAGTTTGCTCTGCTTTTGGCAGGGGAAAACCGTACTAGTGGGAAAAACCTAATTAAGACCAGTTGTACTCAAGTCTTAGCAGAATGTTTAACTTACGGCACTCTGAGTTAGTCCCATAAAAATCAATGAGATTATGTAAAACAATTCAAATAACACCACCTATAAAATCTAAGTAATAACCCAGTCACGTAAGCGGCCTACGAACCCTTGAGAGGAGTGCTGGCTGCCAAAATTTTCAGAAGTGATGATGGTTTTAGGCCAGTTCCATTTTGGGATGCTCAACTGGAGATCTATTAATGAGAGCCACTTTGTCAGGAGGTCCTCAACAGTCCATTCCCTGAAAATGAAGTGTGCCCAGCACTGCATCCAAAAATTAAGACATCCTAAATTGTCGAAAATTCTGGCCACTCATGTGCTTATTTTAGGAACCTGTATTCTTCCCTAGTTTCATCTGCAGGATTCATCTTGACCTGAATTGGTGTTCATCAAAAGGAGAATTAATCAGCCTTCGAACCTGATTCCTATTTAAACTAAGGCCACTTACGAGTGGTTTTGCGATACACAGGCACTGTAAAGTACAATTTATAACCACCCTAATACTGCTTTACACAACTGGAGCAGTGCAAAGCGGCCTCAAGAGAAGTGAAAATCAAGTCCGTATCTTGCTAACTTCCATCTCAGAGATTGCTCTTTCCATGCAAACTGCTCTGCCCTGGCAGCCTCTGCACTTCTGGTGGTACCAGCAGTGGGCACAGCTTAACGGGACAGTTGTTTGTTTCAGTATTAAACTCCTCGCATTTTTTCCCTCAGCTGTATACGTCCTCCTTCAAGGGCTTTATTGTTGTAGCATTTCACCATCGTTCTCAGCATTCTTAAAGACAAAGTCGGAAGGCTGCTGTCTGGTGATCTGCAGCAAGGAGAGTAAAGCTGCTTTGGCAATTTGAGAAAAGCAAACGTAACTGTCCTGATTCCTCTGAAGAAAAACTGAAACATAGGTGTCTAGGTGGAACTTCTTTTTCACCTAAAAATCTTGGTTTCAGGAAATGTAATTGATGCCCTCAGACCTTTTTCTTTTGGTTTTGTTTTGTTTTTTTTTTTAATGTTGAAGAGGCTCTCTTGTGAAACACCAGAGCTTTCCTTGAAACCGCACAGGAAATGAAGCCCGTTTTTAATCAAGTAACAAAATCCACGGCTTGCAATAGAAGGTCCGTGCATTGCATGTATCAGTTAATGCTTATTAATCAGTTTTTGCAGTTAGTTGAACTGCAGATTGTAGTTGGAAGCTATTAGGGAGAGAATCACGAGAGGAATCCTGTTGCAGGACTACACTCGCTTTTTCTGTTTGTGTCCTTTGGATTCAAGGTGTTTGTATAATGAAGTTGGCACGTTGATATATGATCTATTTTTTAACGTCATTACAATTTTAGTTCCCTCTGCCTTTTTGTCATTGGGTTACATTTAAGCACAGCAAGATCAACTTTAAACTTCCTTACTCAACAGCTTTATTAGTTATAACGTACCGTGACCTTTCTCAACATTCTTAAAGAAAAAGATACAGCGTAATGTCACTTTACTTTGCTTATTGTTCTTTGTTGTGGTGAACAAAGCATTTTCTACAGTGGCTATAGCACATAATTATACAGCTTTCAATAGCGGTGTCTTGGCACATATCAAAGTTCAGAAGAGCCTTTAGAAAAAAAAAGATGTTTTGTGGCAGCCTAGGGAGGGTCTCATCTTTCCTTCAGAAAATAGTTCAAGGCTCTTCTGTCAAGCTTCCCTACTTAGAGCTTTTTCTCCTCCTGCTTCATAAAGTTTAAAGGGGATTCAGTGGAGTTCTATGATCTATTTCCTTTGAAAGATTGTTCCTTTGCACAGAGAAGTCCTTTGACTTCAAGAGTTCACAGATTCATGTCTTTAGGTATCATATGTCTGACCTTATCAGTTACTCTATTTAATGTAGGAGAAAAAGTCTCAACTCTTTGTGTTTGTCTGTTTTGCCTCTGTGAAATGATTTGGTGAAAAGACCATCCTTTTTAACACACCACTGAGAGGCCGTTTCTGACTGTAACCTACCCTGTGGCTCTTCTAAAAAAAAAAAAAAAAAAATTGTCCTTGTGTTTTGTGTATGGATGATTTCACAGTGAGAATAGAATTATACAAGGACAGACACACATAAAAAAATCTTTTGCTCTTTTTTCCTAAATGATCTATTGGCTATTTTGGTGGCTGCTACTCTGGTTCCCCAACAGGCACAACCATTTAACAAACACAGAGATAGCGGCTGGAGTGCTGGGCCAGCAGTAGGTTTTCCCTTGCTTCGACCTACCCCAAAGGCCTTCATAATTAATTGTCCTTCAGAGATGAGGAAAGTTCAGAGACAGTGTGTGTAGCGATGTCTATTGTCTGACATTCAGTTCTCCTTCCCTCAGCTCTTTTTCTTCATTCCACAAAGGGTTATCAATAGGAGCAGGGAGCAAGCTCTCTTCTAACAGCTGCTGGTGGTGGCTGTAGCTTTCTGTGGAAGGTATCATTGTGTTCAGCCATCTATGGATTAAATGGCTGGAAAAGTTCTAACAACCCTTTCAAACGGGCGTGTTTATTTCATCTAGATTACACAGACCTATTTAGCTAATTAAAAACTTTCTCAGAACCCCTTCTCTCCTATTCAAGGGAAGAAAAAAAATTAAAACGCTGCTGTAATTATGAAGAACGGCTGCAATGAAACTTTGGTAAATAAATGAAAAATTCGATCTGTCAGCTTTGACCGAAACGCACCCAAATAAGCACAGGCTTGTTTGTTGAGTCGTTCTGTGGTTTTGTTTTGTGGTTTGTTTTTTTTTCTTAGAGGGAAGAAAGGTGCACAGTAGAAAAAGCATAAAAGAAAACACTGGTATAAGCTGTAACAGAAACAAACACTCGCCCAATTTAAAAAACTGCCACAGTTCATACTGTCTCTGCTCATAACATCAAAGTGCAAAGATGCCCGAGTTTGCTAAACAGATTATTAATATTGTTGTGCCTTCTGCGATTAATTTAGAATCCTCTGTGGCGTAATTATTAAACTTCATATACACCAGAACAAAATTATATACATGCTTCCTTGTTTCCCCTGATGATATGCTAAACAAAGATATGGTGTGGTTAGTAGATAGGCAAGAAGTACAGTCAAATTAGAGCTGTTTATTAACAATCGTTATGTTACTGCTCCAATTAATTGGGCGAAGCCAAAAAGGACAAATACAATCATTCTTCCACTGAAAAGTTTAACTAGCAAATTAGGGAGGTTTTAATAATTTTTTTTCATCTTAAAAAAAAAAAAAAAAAGAACTCCACTCCGGACCTTCACCTGCGTTCTTCATAAATACATCACTTTGCAATGAAAAGGAATAATCATATAAAACATTTTCTGGGCTCCACCTCACTTCCTTACTGTTAAGAAGGACCGCACAACAATCAAGATGAATTATTGTACTGATTAAGTTATTATGCCTGGCATTTTGAAACAGGTTTTCTGTATTTAAGAAGAAATTGCATACAAAGTAGACGCAGCTAATACAGTAATGCAAAAAAAGATCATAAAAAATTAAAGTTATTCTTATGAATCTTTCATTAGAAGCAATGAAAAGGGACACTGGTGAAGCCAAGTGCTTTGTTCTTCTGAGCTCCTCTTGTAGGGCCAGATCCTGCAAACAATTACGTACTTGAGCGTTCCTTCTGCGGGAGTCCTGTTGGCACCTTCAGCCTATCTCCTGCTCTTTCACAGTTTGCCCACTTAGGCCTGTGGATTACTACCAATGTTGTTCTACTTTATCAAACAGATGTTCCCTTTAAAAATTGACAAAAGTCCTGTAGAAAAATATACCACAAAATCACACAGCTGTATGGAGGCGAACACTTGCTTTTATGCAGGAAGAGCTGTTGTGAAATGATTTAAGGCTACTCAGAGCTTTTCAGATTACTCCCCACCGCAAATAACATGTTAAGTACTAAATTGCCCTAAGCGGTGTTTTATTACTGATCAATGAAATAGTCATCTTGTATTTTAGCGTGGAAAAATATTTTACTGGGATTTTTCCTGGTTTAGTTCATGGATAGCAGTAAACCAGAAAGCACAACCCCCCCCCCCAAAAAGCAAAACCCATCCTCGTTTGTTTCTAATTTTGCTTTGGGGGAATCCTAGGATTGTTCCAGCTGAATGGTGCAGGGTTTCTATGCCTGTGTGCATGTAGTGGTGGTGTGCTGTGTTTTGTTTTGGGGGTTTTGGTTTTTGTTTTTTTTTTCTTTTACAATTATTTACCGGTACTCATCCTTATTGCCCCATCCTCTTCTCAAACAAAACAGCCCCCTTCCAAAATACAAAAAAAAAAGAAACCCACAAAACCAAAACAAAACTTGGCAAACTCTTCCGACTCCTACTGCCATTTCATTTTGCATTCAACAAGGGGTAGTGGGAATTGAAATGTCAACTGGAGATCGAGAAAAGCACCAATTTATAGTGCGTTAGCCTTGCACAATTCAAGATTTCTTTTGCTAGCTGCACACATTATACCCAACATCTCGCCACTCTCTTGTGGCAGTTGTGAGGAATGGCTGTTCCTTCCCGTGTGTGTACTACAGGCCTCTAAAGACTCTTATTTATTCTCTCCCATGTCACCTTGTGTACAGTCTGGTCTGTGACACTGATGGTGATTATGTCATTATTTTGCTCTGGGGGCTTTGGCACATCTGCAGAGCTGATGCACATCTTCTTTGTTACGCTGGCATACGTCCCATATCGCAAATGCTTCATTAGCCTTACTGCCTGCCTCCTTGCCAGACAAGAATACCCAAATCCAAGCTTCTTTTTGCTCTGGTCTTTTGTGTCTGTGATGAGCCTTTATTCATCTTCCTAGTTCTTCCCTGTTTTCTATTTTTCTATGTAAAACTGATTTCCAGATGTCCATCGTTCTCCAAAAATCCATCAGAGATGAGGAGTGAGAAGCAAGGTGAATTTTAACCCATGTTGTCTCTCACTTGCATAAAGTCTTATCCCTTACAAGCTGAAATGCTTTTTCATTCATCCTGCATATAGAAAGGGTTCATTAGGCTAGGCAGTTCAATTTTAAGACTTGGTGTTTGCAAAAAAAAAAAAAAAAAAAGAGGAAAAAAAAGAAAAGGAAAAGAAACCAATTATTTCTCTTGCCATTTAATAAATCCTAGTTTTGGTAATGGGTAACATGCAAGTTGCACATGTTTCTTCCAGACTTTCTCAATTTCTTTTAGACGACATAGCTAAATTTCTCACTCAGAACTTCTGGAGAAGCCTCACTGTCCAGTGAAGGAGGAGGGTGTCCACGAGACCTGATCGGCTGAAATTTCTTATATTCTGTTTTAATGTGTCACATTAAAAGGACATAGAACATTTTGTACTGTGAAAATTGAGGAAAATGTTTGATCTTCTAAACTTTATCTAAGCTGTTCTATATAAATGTCATACCAGAGAGATGTGAAATAGTGGGTTAGCTTACTAGCTTTGTAAGATTTTTCCCTCCACATCCCACTCTCCCCATGCTTTTTCTCCATGACTCTGAACTAAATTCTGGGCTGGATTCTCAGTTTCTGGTGTAAATCAGCTCCAGCAATCATTGGAGCTAATTAATCTGTGCCAGCTGAAGAGCTGCCTTTTGTTGTGTTACTATACAGTCAAGTGTGTGAATATATGTTAAATGCTAATTGGAAAAAAGTTTCATTTGTTTATTTTAAAACTAAAAATTAAATGCAGACCTGGATTTGGAGTCGCAGAGCCATCATGTTTATGGATGTGGGGTGGAGGGGGGCGTTGTTTTTATTTTTGTAAGGCAGGCTTGCCAAAAGAGGAGGTCCCAGTGATACCGTCTCACAGTGAGGGGTCAGGGCTGTGTGACAGACTTTAACAGAAGTCTTACAGATAGGATTGCCCGTCCTATAGGACTTTGAATAGGTCACCTTCACGCAGAACACTGTTTGCTTGGTATCTTCAACGTGTTTTAAAATGGACGAGAGCCAGGCTCTCATAACATGAATTAGCAAACTGTCATAACTTTTGGAAACCATGGGAGAGGTATAGCAGCATCGTGACCCGCACTGGTTTCTGGCCCAGCTTTCTGGGGTCCTGCCCTTTCTCAAAGCAGGTGTCCCTCGGCTGAGAGAGCAGTGGCGTGCAGATTTGCTTGCGGAGAGGCCTTCCAACATTGGCGTGGAGCGCAACGGGGACGCTGTTTCCAAAGATACTTAAATCTGTAAAGGTGTAATACTGAGGCAGTGAGGAAGTAACAGCAGAATATTGCAGGGGTCCAGGAGGACTGTGTGTCCTTCACCTGCATGAGAGAGAGAGAACCTGGGAGGTGAAGTAGCCATGGTTCAGTATCCTATTGAAGTGACAATAATAACACAAGAAGTGAAGTTAAGAAATACTGTTCGGTCCAAGAGGGAAGGAGTCTTCAGGGTACTGGAGCACTTTCTGTAGTTACACAGAGCCCATCACCTGCAGTACTAGAGTATTGCCAGGTTTCATAATGCAGGGAAAGAGCCCGATGTCTTCCTGACGTGTGAGTGTGGGTGGGCGAGAGAGGCAGGGCCAGCCAGAAGGGCCAGCTGAAGATAATCAACATACTGGAGATGATTTCTCTCTGTAGATCTGGAAGGGGCAAGGTTCATCTTTGTTATCTGCAGAGGGGGAAGGTACGCAGCCGGGCTCTGCCTCGTTTGGTGTGCCACCGGAGGGACTCGGGAACTGCCCTCTGCAGGGGGGCGGTTTCAAGGCTCTGGTGGAAATGTGCCGTCAGAAGAAGCCGTGTCCAGGTGGTGGTCCAGAGCACTCAAAGATGTGGCCTTGAACTTGTTTCTGCAGTTAATGGAGAGGCTTTGTAGAGAGCAGCAGACCAGGGTGGCATGATATCTGTTGCTAAGCAGAAAGGCTGCTGCATTGATTGGGACTTAGAGGGAGAACAGTGGCAGAGGGAGAACAGACACGTAAATGCATTTAAAGCAGTTAAAAACTTCAGAAAGTTTTTAGAGGAGAGAGGGGAAACCAACGTTGCAAATAAAAGCCCTTTAACTGTCGAGTATCAATGTTCAGGGGGAAGCCGAAGTGGCTTATCTCATGCAATTGCGGAGAGGGCTGGCTCCATCAGACGAGGCCCAGCCTCGAGGTTATCTAATCCAGTGCCGTCTGGAGTCGCACCATTTCCTTCCGCAAGGGATAAAGAGGAGTCAAATGAGAGAGAGCTCAGTCCATTAGGATATAAGACTTTGCCTTCTGACTGCACAGGCTTGCGAGGCTCACCAGTCCCCAGCAGGTCCTGCACTGAAGCTTGTAACGGGGTGATTGCAGCCCAATTTGGCCAGCCTCATGGCTCAGGGTGGAATAGATGGAGCAGTTTATCCCATCACGATGGGCTCTGCCTGCCCAGAAGAGCGTGGTTACACTGGGAGGAGGTTCGTCAGAGTTAACTGGGGGGAGCCTGGGCTGGTGGAGCCGGCTTCATTCACAACAGCTCTCACCCATAACCATGCACAATTTCCTTCCCCTGCCCCTACCTTCAGCCATGGGAAGGAGGAAAAGAGGTACCCTGCTGCCAGAGGGCATGCTTACCACCTTCATGCCACCCCCAAAAGGACCCCTGGTAACTGCCTGTTTCCCTGCCAGACTGATTAAACACCACCTGCTCCCCATCCCTCTCCCCTACCTCCCTCCTCACTCCCCCCACCCCAACACACGTAAACCGAGGAGGGAGAGGACACAGTTGGAGCTTTTCAGGGCCAGGCACAGAATACAAAGGTGACTGCAATGCAGAGAGGTTGGAAGAGTGAGCAAGAGCAAGTAACACCAATTACAGATGTTTACTAGCTGCTACAACATTTTTGTATGTATAAGATGTACTCTAGATGTATAAGCCTTTAATTGTCACTTCTACTACAGTGTTAATGGTTCATCTACAGGGCCAAATTCTGCTGAACATAAAAAAATCCCCGCACACTACAAGCTCTGTGAACCACTTTTCCTCTATATCCATGGTCTAACCAGCAGTTTCTGCCTGCCCAGCTCTTTTATGCATGGAAATATGCCATGAGAGCAGAGGACTTACTGCTGGTGAGAGACATACCTGCTTATCACAGTCCAGGCTGTGCCTCCTGGTCCTTCTGAGTAACACATCACATTCCCATCTGGCTGATGTGTCCAGGAGAGTATGCAATAACCTCTCTGCTGTTCCCGCAGCACAGCCAGCGTTGGGTGGTCATCCCTGTACTCACTTTTCTGGACAGGTTTTTTGTGGGCGCCTGTATGCAGTACCTGCCAGAATTTGGCAGCAGGGTACGTAATATGCTACTTGGCATCGTACGCAGCCTCTTGTAGCAGATTGCGTTTCACCACAATGGTACTGAGTTAAAGTTAGACTATTCTTGTATGCGTGAGTTTTATTTCTCCTTCAGTTTTTGAATGAGACAGCTTCTGGGGTGTGACAGTAACCCCTCCTGTGATTCTTTCTTACATTTCCCAACACATACTAAACCCCCAACTATCATAAGCCGTAGGAGCCTTAGTGGTTTTTCCATTCTCTGGCAGTGCTACTGGCAATGCAGTAAGTTAAGGGCAATCAGAGTTTCCATTAGAAGCCTCTACATTTCATGCAGCTCTAATTCATCAGTAAGGCAGAAAAGGAAATTTGATAATCATCTCCCCAGTAAAATGCTATTGATGATTTTTGAGGATGGGGAAAGGGGAGAACTGAATTTCAAGGTGCAAAAAGTCTAAATAAATTGAAAATGGAAAGTCTTTTTGTTTTAGCCCGCTCTACTCTCAAAGCTTACCAAGTTTTGTGCTTAAAACTAGCATGTTAAGGCCGTTGTGTTTGCATGAGGGTAGGTTCGTTTCCATGATGGATAGGCTCATCCCCTGAACCACAGGCACAGCAGTCCCGGGACAGAGATCTTCCGGGGGTGCTGACGTGCGTGGGATGCCTCTTGCGTACTGTGAAATGGGAAGATGGGTCCAAAGAGGGAGGACCCCGGGAGGCAGAAGGGGAGTTTCAGCCTGAGCGAGCTGCAGAAGCGCTGTTGTGTGCGTCCAGCCGGGGCACGCAGCACCAACGGCGCTTGGTGCTCCAGCCCCGCAGGGAGCCCGCAGAGTACTTCCCAATCTTTATTTGTGGAAAAGCTTAATTGAAATGCAAGTGATTAAATCTAATGTATCACGCAGTATCCATTTTCACTGCACTACCACTTTCACTTCCCCGATATTATCAGACATCTCAGCAGCCCCACTGTCAGGTTTTTTTCCTTGTAAGAGCCGTGCCCATTCACTCTCCTCTTTGTGAGCTTGGCGGAGGAGATAACAGTAAGCCAGCAGTAGATTACTAGTGCCCCAAACTCTACTCAAGGGATAAGGGATCTCAGCTTCATTTCAAACAACCACTTTTAAAATACAGTCTTAAATCATTTGAGGGGCATGTGTTTTCCAGCTTTTTACAAAGAGTAAAAAAGCTACAGTGCAACACTAAATGCAGTAAGAAACCTCTGTTGTTTTCCTAATTCTTCTCTTTTGAGCCGGACTCGGGCTAATGCTTTTCTCTTCCCAAACGCCAGGCTCAGTGCTGCATTGTTAGTGCTGTCCCAAAAGAGTGGGCTTCTCTTTGTGTGCCACAGTGGGAGAGCAGACCATCCTGAACGGCCACCCAATTCCTTGTCCATCTTTTTCTCATTCCAAAAAATCTGTTTCTTACAGATTTGTACAGCAGGAGTCACGAGAGGAAACTTGAAGGCAATAAACGCAGACTGTGGTGGCACCAGAGCTGCTGCTGTAGCCAGGGGCATTGGGACACATGTAGTGGTGGGCAAATTGACGCCCTGCTTTCTAGAAAGGTGGTGGTTGGGAGAAAAGTAAGTTTACAGGAGTGTCCAATAGTTGAGGCATTTTTCATTTGTGTTTTTAAAATAACAGCATCCTTTCCAACTATTTCCCTCTCCTCATAAGTGATAATGGAAGAGGCATTAGCCTTTCCGTCGCCTGAGCCAACCTGTTTTTTTTCTAAGAGGTGTCCAGGATGTTCAGCCAATTGAGTGATCTAATTAGCTGAAAATTGTTAATTTCCTTTACCTTATAAAGCACCTAACACAGAAACTGTTAAATAATGTTAAGTGTCAGCCTTAAACTGAGAACATTGGGCCATATGCTGCCGTGGCTTTCGCGCCAAAAAGTGTAGCAACTTTCTCCAAAACCTGCCTCCGATTTCTGTGTAGAAGCCAAAGCCTCCTGCTTGATATGCTGCCGCACCAACTCGCAGTGCTAAGATGGTCCCACGCAGCAGCTCGCTGCACTCGGGGAAAAGAGTATGTGCATGAGAGGAGGTGACGGTCTGGATAAACGTGGCAGGAGCCAGGACACCAGCAAGGTACTGCAGACACTGCCCTTGCGGCTGCAGGAAAACCAACTGTAGGGCAGTGCTGCTCAGGGCAGCGTTATCCCGTAAAAAGGTGGCAGATCTGTGCCCGCAGCTGAAAATTGTGCAAGTCCCTAATCTGCAGCAGGCCCAGTGGATAGGTGGGCCACCTTGTAGCTCTTCGTTAAAGCAGGGGGGTCCCTGACTCGGTGGGATGCACGTGAGGAAGGGGCTGGTCCCGGTATCACCAGCCTCCCCACAAGCCCACAGAGAAGTGGCCTCAGAAGTAGTGTGATGCCTCACGGTGTTACTGCTGGCTTGACCATAGCATTGCTCGGGTGCAGTGTCTTACAGGTAGGGAGGGACCGGGAAGGACTTGTCCTCAGTAGATTTCCTACATGAGAGGCTGCGGATACGGGAATAGACATCTAGGTGCCAGCTTGCCCCAAAAGCCCACAGGCTTGAATCTTCCTCGTGTGAGGAAGGGGCTTAGGGCTATGTGTGGATGATGCACGTGAGTTTCTCAAGCACCTCCTTTAAGACGGTTGCGTCGTACTCCGAGACCTCACCTTACTCTGACTTTGGGGGCGGGGGTGCCTGTGCACATCTGGTTCATGCTTTGTATGAGGTTTTCTCAGCAGAAATATTTCCCCTGAATCTCTTCTGCTCTTGCTGTACCTGTGCTGGTGCGGACTGCTGTGCATACACATTAAAGCTGTCTGACCTGGAGCTACCCATGGTGAGACTGCTCCCCTGATAGTGGACTCGCTCATCATCCTGGAGAGGTTCTCCATCACTTGCCTAATAGATGCTGTTCATGCCTTATCCTTGGGTTAAGAGGCTCCCTGCGGAGTCCCTCTCTATAGCCACTGTCTAGATCATCCAACTAGAAGAGTGATCTGGCCTTCCCCCTCTCACCCCCTCCAACCTGTTTACCTCCCATTACCACGACCTTGCGCTCTGCAACGTGAGCAGCCTTCACCAGCTGAAGACCTCTGATCCTAAGTCCACTAGAGATTTTGGCTTTCCTATTTGGCAAGGCGACTTGTTGCCCACCAGGTCAACATGAATAAAGATTTTTTAAATCCATAAAGTCCTGCAGTTGCAAAAAAAAAAAAGCTGCCTCTAGATAATTTAACCTCTCCTGGCAGCCTGACATCTTGAGCTGTCTGTGCTGCACTTGTTTATTTCTGCTCATAATTAGGATCAAAAAAATCCAAACACACACTCACCAAGAATTCTACTTTATATAAAATTTGAAAGTAAAATCAATCCTGGCCTAATCTTATCATTTTTAAAGTATGTTTATCCAGCTTTGTAGTAGGAACAAGCAGACTGTTTGAAGGCCACATAGTTTTCAAACCTTGGTTGCAACACGTTACCCCATTTTGAAACCGTCTTTATCTAGCCGAGAAAACTAAAATCTGTTTGACAAAGTAGCACTCCAGCCAGTTTATCTTGCAATATGGCTTTAGCTCACAGAGCCTATTGATTTCCTTAAATTAATGTTTACAGAATGCTACTGAATTTCACTCAACGGGACATTGTTCTTTTGAAGCTTTGTAAAATATGATACAGAGTGTTATTGCCGTTTGTTCCTTTGCTAAGACTGATGAAACATTTATTTTTTTAAAGTGCAGCCTTGAACTATAGCTGTTTCCTACAAGTGTGTTTACTCTTGGAACATTAGTAATACAACACACTATCAGACTCCAGCACAATACCACAGGCAAAGTCTGTAGGTACACTCTGGCCAGCCTAATCGTATAAATGGAGCTGAAGTTTAACGCAGATTAGACATCGTATGAGAAAAGGTTTCGAGCTTAGCCCAGCTGTCCCTGTCTGAAGGATCTTCAGATTTGTGCGCTACAGCCAAGCAGTTGTCTGACGCTGTTACAATATTAGAACGGTTGCGTTGGTCTTGGTACTTCTAAACATGGGACCCCGTACTGAAAACTAACGTCTGATCTTCTCCCTCTGCTCCCCCCAGACAAGGTGAATAGCTTTATGGTTGCCTTGCGCGTGGTTCAGAGGCTTTCGATCCGATCTCTAAGTGCTTAAAAATCTGCTCCAAGAAGTACTTTCGTTACTTCTAACGCCCACCCAAATTTTGGTAGTTTACGAAAAAGAGGTCACTGTTACGTCTTGCTGAAGTTGTACAAGAAATCACAGCCACTAACGACTTGACAATTTTGCTACTGCTTTCTGCTGCTTTACTACCATTAGACACATCAGTCCAATAAATCTTCACTGTTTGCTTATGAGAACTGACACGCCAGCCTAAACTGGGCACCCTTACATAAGGTGGTGTGTACCTTATCCCACAGGCATCAGAGTGAACCACTCACTTGGAGTATGAGTGGGAAAAAAAATGCTCCTGAGAAAAATGTGTGCCTCCAGCCCAGCACAACCAGAGGTGGATCATCCGCAGGGGACGTAAACTCTCTGTTGAAACCAATGGAGTGGTGAAAATTTACATTGCTGAGGAGCTGCCCCTTGGTAGCCTCCCACGTGTGCTCAAGGAGAGGGACTTAAACTCCACATTTATTGCATGCAATATTAATGCATCAGCTGGCAAGACAGAAAAATATGATGTCATTTGGGCACCTAAGACGCAGGCTTCTTGCTTTATAAGACTGTGTCTGGGAGCAGATGACTTTTCTTTCTATCGTGGAGGTTCCACGTAACCAAGTCCCAGCCCCCTGCAGAGGGGAAAGGAAAGCCAGCTCTCTGACTTCTTGCCTTTTTATCTAGGAATCTCTGTGTGGCCTTCCTAAAGCATCTGAGTTTATCCATTTAAGTCCACTCTGTCTGCAGTACAAGTCCCCAGCTTGTGCTACTGCTGTCAGGAGATATGTCTCTCCTTGATCAATATTTACTTAACAAACAGCAGGGATAGGAGAGTTTGTTTAGAGGAATCATGTGTGCACAAGGGTGAATGAATGCTCGGTAAAGTACTTCACCTGTTTGTCTCCTTTCCTAGGGTATCTTTTCTGCTTCAGGCCTCATGCTGGGCTTTGCTGCCATTGCCCCCATGAACATGCTCAAAGCCACCCTGCTTTAGTTTAGCAATTGGCTGCAGAAAATGAACTTCTGAGTACATATTTTATTCCGTGTTCTAAGAAAGTTGGAGGGAGAAGTTTAGGAACTTTGTAAAATTACTTCTATGCTTAAAAAATACTTGATGCTCAAGTAAAAATAAACTAAACTTCCCAGACTCTTGCACTTATGGAAGATAAGATTTCAAAGATGTTTTAAGCATTTTGTTGGCACAAAATATTTCAAAATTGCCACTGCCAAAACCCCCAAGTGTTCTAAAAAAAAAAATTTACACACAGGTAAAATTGCAAGGAAGGAAGTCTGTTTAGTATTTTTAAAGAATAACTTCAGAAAGGTCTGCTATTCATTTATGCAACTAAAACAGTTGTTTCTGATGCCTGAAGTCATTGCATGCAATTAGCTTTGAGGCATCTGAGTCTAGTTTGGGGGGGGCGGTATTTTATTTTGTGAATCAGAGTTGTAAAAGCCATCTGAAATATTCATGCAGAATTGTCTGAGAAGCAGTTTCTGTTTTATTTACTGCACAGTAGAACAGCCACAGTGGATTAGCTCTACAATACCCGTAACAAAAGCACAACAGCTGATGCATGTGATGTTAGGAGGTGACAAAACAGTTAAAGTATGCTGCTGGCTACAGGCAAGCAGTCAGCAGATGCAGACAAAAGGGTTTGTGACAAGAATAACTCTCTCTCCAAGGCGAGCAGTCAAGAGTATCCAAAATACCAATACCCTTTTCTCCTTGACATTGTCTTCTTACAGTCAGCATTTTATTGCCCTTTTATAGTAAAAAAACAAAACACAATTCTCTGGAATATCGGTTTTAACTTGACTTTCACAATTCTGTGATCTTTACATCTGTATTGCTTTTTCTATCATCTAGATTTACCACTTGAGCAAGAATTTTTGAAAGTTTAAAAGATTAACTGTAAAGAAGCCCACCCTTAATAGGATTAACGACATGAAATACACATATAAATCTTTGAGTAGACCGGTGACTTGTTTTGCCGTTTGGTTTTGGTGGTTTTCCCCTTTTTCTATTAAGAGAGAATTAAGCATCTTATTTTGCTAATGAAGAAATAAGGCTTGGGTAGAAATTAAAGGTTTGCTTGACAATGGGAGAGATTTAGGTGCTGGAAAGGGACTGTGAATGAGCTGATGTTTATTTCAGAAGTGTGAAAAATCAGCTTATATATCTCCAGGAAAAAAAAGAGAGAGAGAGGCTGTCTTCTTTCTAACCTTTGTAATTCCCCTTCTAGTCTCTGTGACATTCATTCAGCTGCCAAGCATGTTTGGCAAGGCTTGAGCCAGTGAGCGCACTTCCAGTGACCGCTAACCTTGGTATGTCCTGACACTTATGATGAGTATCTGCAGGACACAGAAGGCAGGCAGGCTGCTATGTCAGGCTTTTATTATGTACTGCAGAGGCTGGGGACAGTCAGTTTAATAAAACAAATCATCCTTGAAGGTAAAGCAACTGGGAAGAGGAGGAGGAGGAGGGCTCAGGGAGGGGAGGAGATGAGGGGAATGGGAGGGAAGGGAGAAAAAGTCTTTGCTGCACAACTCAAAAAATAAATGAATTAACTAATAAAAGATACAAGATACAAGACAACTCAATAACGAGAAAAACAGCAAAGGGCCACTGATCGGCCACCAACTTGAGACACGTGGCTACTGCTAGCGTGCCCTCCTTCCCAACGGTGATTTTTAAAGTCCGTACGTGCCATCAGAAAGGGAAGCCTGAACCTCTTTGTTGGCATAAAATCAGCATTGCTTCACTGATTTTCCTCAAGCACTGCTGCCTTAGACCTGCTGAGGATCTGCCCTCACCTTCCCAATCACTGCGGCCTTTTTGGTAATGTTTTCCTTGAAAAGAAATTCAACAAGTATTTTTAAAGCATATCACTTTCTGCAACTGTGTATGCTTCTGTATGAAAGAAGCGTGAGGTAAGTCTGACTTGGCTCCAACTTTTGAGCCATTGGAACTATACTTTTACTCACATAGAAATAGTTTGTGCTGAGTATTTTTAACAAAGCACTCCCCCACAATGCTAATCCAAATGGTTCGGCATGGTAGTTGCACATGCAAATCCAGGAGTGAAATAGTTCAGGTTTGTTGTTCAAGCCAAGGAAAATGCCAGTAGTTAAAACAGCATAAATAGACAAGAGCAGATGAGAGCTTTAATTCCCTCCCAGTTTTCATAGACGAAGGGGATGTGTTAACGTGGCTAAAGCTTGAGAAGGGGCACTGTGGTGGTTGTTGGACTGCGTTCGGAAGTACGGGACTGATGCGTACCAGGTGTAAATCAGCATAACTGCACTGAGGCTGGTAGAGCTCTGCTGATTTACACGAGCCCAAAGTCTGGCCTGTGACTTTTTCCTTGGCAGCGAAGCTAAGTTACATTGACAAAGCATGCGGCAAAGTGTGATTTCTTTCTAAATCAGTCTGATGTGGAGGCTTCAGCCTGAAACCCACCTAGCCTCCCCCTGAGCAGACCTCATTGTCTTTCCTTCTGGTGAATGTACAGTGTGATTCTTTGATTGACTGCTGCCACCTGATGCTAAGAAAATGGCCTGGGTTCATACTAGGGATTGTTGGTTCTATTAAAAGCAACGTAGATGGAGTTTATTTGTCACTGAAGCATTTTCTGCAGATGTTCCTACTTCAGAGATGTTCAGTCAGTTAGGTGTAAAGATGCGCTGAATAGGTCACCATCACTTAGGGTCAGGGAAATGCTACCCCCAGACACATAATTAACATGGCTGACTGATTATTGCCTAGTGAAAAATCTAACTACCCATCCATTTAAATACTTATTTTCAGGCTCTGGACTTCACTAGTATTTTCTTTATTAAAAAAAGCCCTCAACACTTTGCGGTTACTCTTTCTAGAAGGGAAAAATGTTGGCCGACGTACTATCCTGTGGGGATTAATCACTGTGCTATTCACATTACAACATGCAAAGTAACGTGTGTAATCCAGTCTGACATGAAAAATTGCTAATAACATCCCAAAAGGAAAGCACTAGGAATGGCTCTAATGCCTGCGGAGTAGGGGAGATCTTTGGGAACTCAGCATTACGAGGAGGTCTCTTCAAAGCCCCTGCAGGGCTTCATTCACTATTATGTTTGTGGGCTGCTCTCTGCAGCCTGTTGTACCGGGTTCAAAGGGGCCCAGCCCTGCAGATGTGACTCAGGTGCAATGAAGTTGGACCTTAAAAGCTAGCTCCTAGGCTAAAAGAAAAGCCTGCGTGTCTTTACGGGGGTGGGAGGCCTGGAAGCTAGTGGCTCAGGGGTTTCATGCAGCCTACTCCATGGAAAAGCAGCATCCCCTACCTGGAAGAGTTTCATATGCACAGGTAGAAATTGAATGGCAAAGGCTCAATTTAAAACCCAGGTTGTCACTTCCATACTTAAAGTTGTCATGGGTGTAACAACGTAGGGAGAGGTAGGACTTCTTGCATTTGGACTTTATGCTTCTCATGTAGGTGCTTGTAATTGCCTCCCTCCCATCTCCAGCGACTTGGAAGGGAAGAAAGGCATCTAATGTTCGTCCTCTGGAGTGGACACCAAAATTGAAAGGTGTGAACTCTTTTTCCTGAGCACAAAGGCAAAAACCAACAGGTTTTGCCCTCAGGAGCTAACATCACTGTGTACACCAAAAAGTTGGTTATCTACTACATTTCTTGCTTTCTAGTATCATGTAGTCAACAACTCCTTCCCCTTGGTTAGCGCCCAGAAATACCAGGGGTTATGAACAACAGCACATGAGCAGTTGTTTGAACTGCATGAACAGAAAAGTGTATCATTTTTTATAGCAATGCAAGAATGAGACAAGCATGGTATCTTTTGTAGACGTATTACCAAGTGCCCAAACAGCAGAGTGGTTATGTGAAGTTTTAAGTTATTTCTCTGAGCTGGAATAAGTGAAACATAATAGTTATTTTCTTCCCTCATAATTATTGCTGGAATAGAACATCTGTAAAAACGTGTGCGGCCCATTGAATGAAAAATTTCCACAGAAAGCAGCCTGTCTTTGGGAGCAGAGAAAAACATGTGGGGTTCACTCTCAGAAGCAGACATAGGACTTCTGCAGGCTGTGGGGCTTCTGGAAGCAGAGTTTGTCAGCTGGTGTCATGGGGAGCTGATCTCATGCTTATCTGATGCCAAAACGTGGCTAGCAAACTGCTAGTGTTTCCCCAATGGTGATAGGTGAGTGAGGCTCCAGAGCTCTAGCGTATCAGGTTAAACACGCACGTTTCCAGACAAGTTTTCTGAAAGTGGCTTCTAAAGGGAGAAGAACAAAAGCCTGAAGTAGAGGATAAGGTGCTGGCCTTGATTTGGCAATGTGACATGCATTCAGTAAATGAGTGAGATCTGTCTGGGTGTCTGTTGGCCACAGGAATGGTTGAAGTAGCCTCTACCGCAGGTCGGAGAACTCCTCTTGCCGGAGTGGGCAAAGAATAGCAGTGAGGGAATACTTGCTATTATAAGCATGCTGGCTACTGGCCGGTCGTGTATTAGCAGTTCTAGAGCTGTGAAGCCATATTTCCGTAATAAAAATGGAAAATGATACCTTTATGGAGATGACTTCAACCTTGCAACTGACCTACGGTTCATTATAGTGGTTGCTTTCGAATCATTTAAGGCAGGGGGTAAGAAGGTGGTGCTGTTGCCTGAGACAACTATTTAGGATGAACTACCAAAGTTTGGAGGTAACTGTGTTTTTTAACATTCACCCATTGTTCAGGGGCTTCTGAGAGTGGCATGCCCCTGCTAGCTGGCTGTTTGGCTCACCTATGAAGTGACAGTGATATTTAGAAAACCCGGATGAGTTTGATGCATCCCAGCTCAGTAGCCACTTGGAGCCCAGTGTGCCTATTGAAGAGGTTGGGTTTTTATTTATAGGCTTCTGAAAAAGAAGGGAAGACCATAACGTCTCCTGAGAAAGCCATCTTATGGAGGTCTTGTGCACAGCAGCCACAGAAGCAAGCCGTTAGCTGAAGGCTTGCTTGCTTGCTTGTTTTTAAATGATGAACAACGTTCAGAGATACCCGATTTCTTTGATAGCTTTCAGCACTGGTTGTGACCAAAGTTAAGCGCAGAGGTACGGAGGGTTTTCTATGCATGCATAGCTTTCTTATTAGTTCCCACACGGAGACGAGAACATAGCCGTAAATGCACGGGTAAAATATCAAGCAGAGATTTCTCTCCTTAAAGACAATTGTGTTTGTTTCCCCTCCAGCTAATTATATCCTATAAATCCCCCACTCTCCAAACTCAGACAGTAACATTTTGTTACCTACATTCTGTCAGTAGACTTTACAAAGATCTCTAACACATGTTATAAAAGTTATTGCTATAGTACTATATATAACAGCTTTGCATAAGAGAATAGAAGGCTGCCACATTTAGAAAATGCAGGTGCTATGTAAGCCCCTTTCTGAAAGAAAGAACTTAGCTCAGTTTCCTTTGAAGAACCAGAGACTTGAAATTGAAAACTGTATTAATGCCATTGTCTCCTTGTATCAGCAGGTTCCAGAGAGATTCCTGGAAGTGGCTCAGATCACGTTACGGGAGTTTTTCAATGCCATTATCGCAGGCAAAGATGTTGATCCTTCCTGGAAGAAGGCCATATACAAGGTCATCTGTAAGCTGGACAGTGAGGTTCCCGAGATTTTCAAATCCCCAAACTGCCTACAAGAGCTTCTTCATGAGTAGAGAGTTCAGCAGCTATTTATGAATGTATGAAAGTAGCAGTCCCCTTCTGATGCCCAAGTCATGTGTGTCTCTATTTTAATTTCATATATATGTGTATCGCATACATATATATATGTATATGAAATTAGACTGTGATCCCTCCTGGATTTAAGTTTTCGTTCGGTTCCAAGGGGATGGTTATTTTACTTCAGCCTTCGGTTTACTTTTGCCCGAGACCCTTAACATTTGGAGAATCAACGGGGTTAATTTTCAGGGAGAAGAGTTTGGAAGTGTGTAAAAGCCTGTCTTAGCAAGTTAGGGCATTATGTTTAAAAATGCTTTGTCAGATTTATTGCTTGCTGCAAAGTGGCATTTTGTCTTAGTGAGACTAATGTCATGGCACAATACTACAGACAATGAAGTTTATATTATGTTTATACTGCTAAAGGTCTGAACTCTGTGGAGTCACTTCATAAGCTTCGAGCTTTTTTTTTTTTATTTTATATACTTTTTAACCAATAACTAGATTGTTTCACACTTCAAAAAACTACAAACTCCAAGGAGTGATACCCAAAAGAGCAAACCCTATTCTTCATGCTTTCCTTACAGAAACGATAAATACCCTGCACCAGTAATCAACATGCCAGGTTGTTGTTTCTCTAAATTGCAGCAAGGGACGTTTGCACAAATCAAATACCGTTCTTGCAGGGTGAGGCCAGTAATTCATGCACAATATTGTATCGACCACACTAACTTTGGAATATGGTCAGCTTATTAAAGCGGAAGCATTTCACTCTCCATAGAGTAAAAATGAAACCTTCAGCGTCCTATATTGCCATGTCTCAGTCTTACTTTAAGTGGCATTAGTCCCTAAGTTTGTTCTTTTCTTAGTGCATTCTGCCCCCAAAAATCCCCTTTCCAGTATACAAAGTTTTCTGTTTGTATTCGACATCTGTCCTGAAAAGCACTTTTTGAATGATCTTAGATATAGTAGAAGAAAGCGTCTTCACCTCACAGTGCTGAGGCAAAGGAAAAAAAGAAAACTTGTTTGTAGCTGTAAAATATAATTAGTCTTTTCCTAATCAGAAGAATAAGAATTACATTTTCATAACAATCTAATCACGCATATACAAAAATCGCAGTGTCCTCCTGGCTATGCAGGGTTCAGATAGCCAAATTGGATTTTTAAAATTACAGTAAGTGCAGCTTTAAAAAAGAAAATCTATTTGAGCAATGCGCTGCACTTGTCTTCTGAAGCTGGAGCTAGTCTTGACCAAAATCTGAGCTACAGTGTAAAGTCCATGATGGATCTGGGTTCGCCTGAATGCTATACCACGATATGTCAGCAGACGGAAAGAAAGCTAGCTGCTAGTTCTCATGCTTTCTTCAGTGGCTCTCCTTTTCTCACGTTTTCAGAAAGGTATCGTCTCCAGAAGCTTGGGGGAAGGTTGAATATGCTATGGCACTCTGTATTTGTCATTTTCTCTGTCGTCTTTTGTACGGATGCAGTAAGAATTTATTGTTATCGTCAATAGTATTTTCCCCTACATAATTCAATCTGAATCTAGAGGAAGTTCCTAATTAGCTGCGAATTATATTTAGACCATTGAGGATATTGGTATCTTATTTCTTTATTTTAAAATTACATTTTGACTTTGGAGAGTGAAAGTTTACCCATGTGACTAAAGAGCTGACCTGATCATTGCAATTTCACTTCATTTACAAATACTGCTGATAGACAGAAATGTATGAAAGCAATTATTGTTAGCAGAAAGCCTTAAAAACCTGCTGACTTCAAATTAAACAGCACAATCCTACGATTCCCTGTCATTCTTTTCAAGCACTGGCAGTATCTGTGGAGTATAGGCAATGCAGACAATAGCATGGGATGAAGTGCCAACATTTTCACTATGCATTAAAAGCAAAACAAATCTTCTTGATCTTAGGCTCCCTGAGAGTACCTAATACTGTACGTATCCTTACAGTAGACGGGATGTGTCTTTTTCTTTCTTTTCTTCCACTTTCTTTTGTTTTCTTTTGTTTTCTTTTCTTGTTTTCTTTTTTTTTTTTTTTTTTTTGTGTGTGTGTGCATGATTTGGTAAACAGTACACTTCATAAAGATGTAACTCCAGTGAATTCTGAGTAAGAAAGGATGAAAATTGTGTTCATGCACTTTTTTGATTTATGGGAAGAAGTGGCATAAAATGCTCAAGTTTTAATACAGTAAGTTCATCATTGGCATACCATCAGATACAGAATATAACACTGCATTGTCACCTTGGACATAAGAAAGCAAAGCCATACTTTAGTCATACTATGTGGACATACTACTAGCTACCATCTCAATCTGTGATTTTACCGTTACTTTTATTATGTTTATTATTATTATTATTAATATTATTATTATTATTATTATTTGGCTGCAATGTGATTCACATAATCTAAATAAGTGAAATTGTGTACTCAACACTTGATGTTGTTGCATTTATTTATTTATTTATAAGTAGCATAATCTCAATAGTAAATGAGGCATAGGAATTAAGAGTAGAAATTTCATCTTAAAAGCAAAATAAAAAACTCCTTCATCTGAAAAAGGAATAAATGATAATTTGATCATTTCAGTGATGTGATTTTTCTGCATTTTATAGCCATATTGCTTTTGTGCCTCCCAGTACACCTAAAATTATAAATACATGGCATAGCTCCTACTAAATTTTAAGTAGAAAGCAGTTTCTTTCAAATGATCTCAATATTATTTCACTAAAAATGGCTAAAAGGCAGGAGGCTACTTTTATTGTAATGAAAAGTTTACGTAGGGAAAGAATTTCAAAATCCATATAGAAACCCCATGTTGCCATTCATTTACTGCTAATTCAGATTTATTTCTGCATATAAACTTGAGGTTATAGTCTGTGCCTAGACCTTAAATGCACCAGCGGAAGGATAAAAAAAAATCCTTCAAAATACCAGTTTTTCCCCCACAAGTACAATTGTTCTTGTGCCTTCTGTGGCTTACAGTTTTCATCTTTTAAACTTTATTTTTCAATTACTACAGCTGCAATAAACACTGATTTTTTTTTTCCCGGCTGTTTGACATAATGTTGATAGCTATGCATATTTTGTGTCTTTTTAAAAATTAAAAAAAAAAAAAAACAAAGCAGGAGAATACGTTTTTGAAGAAGAGAATTTTTAGAACAGTTTGATAACGCAAATTATTTTTTCTCAATTGTTTGAGCAGCATTCAAGTTTTGAAAATTCTTGTAGAAGCCAATTTTTTGTAACTGTGGTGCAAATCTTGTGTTTTCTTAGCCTGATGAAAAGTAGTATAGAAGCAATATTTCATACGTGACATGTGCATATACATATACATATGTAGTCACGCACACAAAGACAAAATGTGTGGGTGTATGTATGTATATATACACAGAAACACACACACACAAAATATGCGTATGAAGTGAAAAGCTTACCTTTTTCCTATCTAGATTAAGAACCTATTTTAGACATTTGTTATGTTTTGTGAAAAGAATGTTCTATTTGAAACTACAAAACATTTAATTCTTACTGTATCTCTGGTCGTTTAATGGGAACGTTTCACATTTAATGGTAAACACGTGGAAGATGTTAGAATGTAGTAATTATTTAAGAAAGTGTTCACCCATGTATTCCTGAGGTTTGCTTTGTGCCTCTGAGTATTATTTAATTAAAGTGTTTTCAGTTTGCAGAATCTTTGTTACTGTACCAGGTATGTGGGTGAACATTGAAAATCGAGGGGAACTTTTATAAAGCAATGTAAATATTCAACCTTATGGCTGTTCTTGCATAAAGATGTAAGATTTTAATAACTACATTCTGAAAACATCTGTTGAATTTATAAGAAACACTACAGTAACTGTATAGATAGTTGAAAGCATTCTTGAAAATCCAGCTCTCTACTTTTAAAAGTTAAGTCTCTTTCATCAGATGTCAAGGGAATGGGTAATACAGTTTCTGTAAAATTGCAGAATTTTTTTCTATGTATATGAAGTCGGTTAATAGAAAAATGTTTTTTTCCACAGGTTAATATTAATTAAGAAATAAAGGTGAAGATTTTGTGGCTTTAAAGATAGGATTTTCACCAGCAGCATTGAAAGATTATACATATATATATATACAGAAAGATATATATATATATATTAAAAATGGAAAGTGGTTTACAAAACCCCCAAAATGAGCACTGTACATGAGAAGTGAAAGCAAAAACTATATTTGCCATGTGTATTATATAGCAATCATTGGTGTTAATAGTGCAAATGTTTCCTTCTGGTACCAACTATGTGTTTGAAAATTCCAATACGCATTGTTTTCAAAAAGCTCCCCTTAAGGAATGTAACTGGTTTATATGAGTAAGCAGTTACTGTATTGCACTTAAATGTTCTGTTGAAGGAAATGCAATTCTGTTTTCTGTAGAACTGTTGGTTGTAAACCATCTATAAACTGAAGCTAAAAATGCTCATATTTAGAGCTGGGATGAAAACTGGTATTTAACCTTTGTATCTTCTTAGGAATATCCTTTTTAGTGTATGAAAGGTGGTGGCACTATGACTTTATTCAGTCTTTTCATCTGAGCCACAGTCACCTCTCTCCCGAAGCAGCCACCTTCCGAATGCACAAGTATACTGGGATATGTAGAAACAAATCTAGAAGAAACAGCGAGCTTACATTTTTCTCTAAAATCCATCCTTTCTGCATTAATTGTACCACTCGAGTGAGATATTAGACAACCACAATAACCATCTCATTACCATATAACGTGTAAGAGTCAGAAACTAAAAAAGAAGGAAAAAAACAAAAGCCTCTTTAGGTTGGTTTTAATGCTGCCCAGAAGAGTCAAAGGTTAAGGTTTAAACTGATATTGTCCCAGCCATTACTCATATGTATATAGTTACAAAAGTGACAAAACACTGCCTTTATATTATTTAGCAATATGTTGTAAATAGCATTATTAAGCTCTTTTTTTGTAATAAAGACCCTTTAATTTGAAGATAGTACAATAACTGAACTGATAAAGTCAATTTTTGATTTTTTTTTATTTTATTTTTTAGCTAGAGGCAATTTCAACTGTGGATTTTTTTTGTTGTTGTCTATTGTTCTGAAGACTTTGCATAATTTATTGGTTTAATTTATCCTAATTTATTTGATGAAGGTGTACAATTTTGTATTACCAAGGATGTACTGTAATATTAATTGATGACAAGATAAAACAATAAGACTCCCCTGTCCGTTTGGAAAAAAAGGTGCAGTAGACAATTGATTGAAAAAAGTTACAATTCTAGCTTGGCAGCTACTAAATTTAAGATAAACACAGGAAAAATGTTTGGGGGGGTGGATTTTATTTTGTGTGTTTAAAGCTTTTGTATACTCTCCAGACTTTTACCTTTTTGCTTTGTACCACTTAAAGGATACAGTAGTTCAATTGCCTTGTGTGCCTTCCATCTTCTCTAAACTGAATGTATGTGCAGTATATATGCAAGCTTGTGCAAAATAAAATATAAATTACAAGCTCATTGCCATTGTTTATATTTATTTCCCAAAGTTTATGTTGCCCCATATCAAGAGGTGAACCACTGAAGCTCTCTGCTGCGGCCAGGCTGTGCCTAACACTGTAGTCCTCTGAAGGTTTTCTTTTCCCCTTAGTTCGAATTATTTATTAATGAAACTGCCAGCCCTCTTGCAAAATGGATATAATGATTTATCTAATCCGGTGTCCTACCTCCAGCACCGGTTAAGATAATGAATGTTATTTTGCAATAGTCTATCAGACAAGGAATAACTCCCTAGAAGAGACCTGTTATGTCTGAGGCATAGACAGCCATTTAAATTAAACATAGCCAACGTGAGCTAGGAAGTACTTTTATTTATCATGTTTAATCATTTCCTGGATATACCTGCCATGCTGGTGTCCTGCAACAGGGAGTTCCACAAGTAGGGTGAATGTAGAATAATGCTTGTTTTGATGTGGTTCACATTTGTTCCTGTTATCAATTTGCCGTTGTTAATGGTAGCGTTCAGATACCATTCTCTATTCTTTTTATTACAATCTATCACTCCTTCTTGGATCACTTCCTTTTCAAGCTGTATAATCATGAGCATTATATATAACTAATCTGTTCCTACACACTTCCTCAAAATGCAAGTCTCATTTCTTCATTGTTTTTCTCTAGTCCTTTGCTATTTCTGCTGTTTCGTATGTACCTTAACATCTTGAGGTTGAGTGAACCTCTCATTTACGTTATTGTCTGCGTTTCAGATATGAACGGTCTCTTTTTGGCTTAGAATTGGTGCAGACGGCAGTAAGATGGTAGCTTATTTGGATCACAAAATCGTGCAAGAATTTTCTGATTTTGAAGGAGCATGTTAAAAATATGTTTTCATCTGAGGTCATTTATTTTTATAATCTTCTCTGATTCAGCCTCAAGACACTGTAGAGCTGAGCTGGAGCCTGAATCCAGCTGTAGCTACACGGTAACAACCAAATAAATACTTCATATCTGCAACAGCAACTGAAACTCCATGTCTTTTTATACAACTGGAGTTGCATTTGCTTGCCACATCACCACCAGGTGTAAAGGAGGTCTGTGGAAGGTCATGAAGTGGCATCTACGTAACTAATAGTCATTTAGGTGTAAGATCTTCTCTGGTTTTACTGCAAACAAATTGCCTCTCCTAGTTCACATCTATCCACATTACCAAATCAACATACTAGAAGCATTTTCAGGTCAAAATACCTGACATTCAGGTCCTTTCTTAAGGAACTGGCTGCCCCACAGCACTTCCTAATTGTCCGTGTATTTGGGAGGCTGCTAAGACCATGGCATGGTGAGCAGGGCAGACTGCAGTGTCTGAAATGAGGAGTGTGTCAAGGTCCCTGGCTTATCCGCTCCAGAAAGCCTCCAGCCTTGAGGAGGTCCTCTGCCAATCTTGGTTCACAGCAAGCACAGACATCCCAGGAGGGAGCTGCTGGGAAACCATGAAAATGCTTTCCTTGTCAGAGAGAAGCCAAAGAGAGGGTGAGGAGACTAGAACCAGGCAGCTGGTTAAGCACATCCTAGCAAAGGCTTCCTAAGACAGCTACAGATTACATGGGAGGGCTCATTTTTGTGTTAGCTATCAAGACTTAACTGGATGAAGGAGAGGGAGATCATCCTCAGGTGCCCAGTTAACGGACCAAAGGGTACGAGCTGCATGGGTAATTGCCAGCTCACTCTGTCCCCTGATCAGTTTTTCTCTCAAATATGCTAGTTCTATGAAATACAAGACACCATTTGCCATTTTACCCTGCAGTGGAAGCATACAGATCTCTAAATAAGAAATCCTAGCTATTGGCATCTCAGAATACTGCAGGAGTTGAGAGCTAGACTGGAACTTGGCAAGTAGTCCCTGTCATTGCAGAGGGCCAAATCAACTTTCCTAGGCTTCAAGCACCCTGAAACAATCCAAATTCTGCAGATCTGGCCATCTGTCCTTGGAAATCCTCAGTTCCCCTAATACCTGGAATTTTTACAATAAGGAAGATACTACGTTCTAGCTTAAAAATCATAAGGAAGACACGAATTGTCCCTGACCAAGGCAAATAGAGCAATTCTATGTCACTGAGACCATCACTAGGAACTGGGGTCTTTTACACACCACATCACTGAGAAGCCAAATGTAGAAGACTGCATTTTGTGAGTTGAGAGCCTGAAAGAGTTAATTGCTCTCGTTTTCTTGGTCTGTACCCTTATTTATGCCCAGTCTAGGTTGTGCCAACACAATTTCTATGGAGATGATCCCTTCTGATCCAGTCTTCCCTCTTTGTTAGGCGGGAAAGGGAACTGCCGGGTGAGTTGCAGATACGACTGATTGCTTTTAGGAAATTACGGCAAACAAGTCCATCGCTCTTTGCAATGGGTTACAGTGTTTCCCCAAACAGACTAATTCAGTTTTAAAATATGGCATCGTGTCTATTTTAAGAACACAATACGGAAAATAAATTAAATCTTTGCTAAAGCTTATTGTTGAACGGGGATGGCGTGCTCCCATGGTGGTGGCAGAACTGCTAGATAAAAAGCGGTGGGGGGTGGGAGGGTTCCTTCCCTGCGTGGTCCGAGTGTGTGACCCTCCGGGCGCATTGCAAGGCCTGCCTCTTCTCCCAGCTTTTCAGGGGGCAGGGGCACTTGGAGAAGCTGCCTATTAAAGCCTGATTGATTGGTGGATGCAGAAAATCCATCACTTGCTACAATGCTCATTTTTGTGTACAGCTTATTAGTATCACTAGCATACATGTACCTCAAAGGGGTGAAAGAGGTATATTTTATTTACATATTCAAATTTTTTTAGACACTCAAATGCATTCTTTTTGGCTTAGGTTAGCCTGGCTCTTTCCAGAGCTGCAGAGCGGAGTGAGACACTGACGCTCGTGCAGAGGAAGGACCCCCCCACCTCGCTCTGCCCAGAGTCTGGGAGGCTGTGATTGCATTTTCATGAATAAATCCTAGGCAAGTGAATAGTGGTACTTTCCCATTTATTTGGGAATCAGTGTGAAAAAACAAACAAACAAACAAGCTATTTGCTTCACAACAAAACACATGAAAATGAACTGCTGTTCGTACTCAAAGGCAGTTAATTGCATGCACAGTTTAATTTTATTCTTTAAAATTAGACTTAAGGTTGAGGCTCTAGCTAGGCAAAGGAAAGGAAAAAAAAGAGAGAAAGATGGCACAGATAGCAAAAGAAATGCTACCGGCTCCAATGTAAATATGTTTGCAGTTTGCAAGAGACCTGCCAGTCAAGCAGCTGTGGGAGGTAACAGGGGAGAACGCATGAGAGGAAAAAGTCTTGTGGCAACAGTGGCCAGTTTCATTATGGCCACTGCCAGACTGTGAAACAACTCTGGGGGCTTGAAATCCTATTGCCTATTAAAACTGGGCATGACAGCTCTTTTTTATGCTTCACCAACCAGAGATGGAACTGTGTCCTAGGGGAAATAAGGAAAAATATTTATTACAAGTGTTTAACACCTTTTAGTACAAAACAACCCTAATATGCAGCACTCAAGGATAATTCATGCCAGCACATGTGAAACCAAGGGGAATCGCTTATCAGCTCAATAATTTGGTCAGAGCTTTTAAAGGAAGAGATGATGCTCCAGTCAAAACCCTGAGCCCAGATTTCTCTGAAGTGGAGGTACTTTAGATTTTTTTTTTTTAATATTATTTTTACAATTTCTCAGTAATCGACACAAGGCTCTGACAACGCTCGCATCCCAGGGACTGCACGGCTGCCTGACTTGGGCTGAAGAGCAGCCGTTCAGACTGGAGACTCACCTGCCCCTCATGCATGGCAGTAGTTGTTGGCGTATTTGAGAAAGCTGCAGGACAGTTAGGGGTGGATCTCCAACAGCCCACGAGGCTGAGGTTTAAACTGCTTTAAAGGCTTATTTGAAAAACGTGCACCCTAAGCCTGCCTTAGATTGCAAACACCCTGGAAGTCTAAGGACACTCGGGTGAAGGGGTGTATTTAAAATCTTTCCTAATAAAATGTGCGTGTTTAGAAGCGGCAAAATATAAAATGAAATTCGCCGCTTTCTTTCACGAACCTAAGCATGACGGCTTCCCAGCTTTTGGTGATTCCTAGAGCTGAGGCGGGGAGCTTCACCACACATTGAGTGCCAGAGCAAAAATCCTCAAGCACTTTCAAAAGGCTGAGCTCGAAGCTTTTCACGCCGCCGGCTGCGTGTCCCCATTTTACAGAGAGCGAAACGGAGACGCGGGACGGCTGCGCCTCCTCCCCGGGACCACTGCCTGCCCGCTGCAGAGCCAGGAACAGCGCCCGCTCCCCCAGCCCCCGCCGGGCACCGGCCGCTGCCGGCCCGCTGCGTTACTCATTAACGCTCCCGTTACTCGTTAACAGCCCGAGCAAGGGCTTCCTCTGCAGCCCGCGCAAAGCCCCCCGCTTTATATTGCGCAATCGACACGCTGCTGCCGTTCCCGTTTCATTTCCTAGCAGAAACCTTGCTTTCTGGAATCCTTTTGCATCCTTGCGAACGACCAGAGACGATATTTTAAAATACTGTTTACCCGGCCATTTGCTTTCGCAGAACCTGGGGGGGAACTAGAGAGAAATTGGAAAAGCCGGTCCCCGCTTGCCCTGCGAGCCACGTTGCTGCTTCCTCGGTGCTGCTGCGCACCGTCGGGAAGGGCCTCCTGCTTAAATGGCATTTCTGCCTTTCCAGAAATTTCCAGAGTACTCGGCAGACCTTCACCAGGGCCACGGCTGGCTGCCGGCGGTGGCACGGGGAGGCGCGGGGCGGCTGTCCCAGCTGCTGGCAGGGGCCGCGCTGGGACAAGAGCAGGTCTTGGGGTGCCGTGGTGGGGCAAGGGGGGAAACCTGGCTGTGCCAGAAACGACCCTGTGCAAAGGGCCGGGCAGGGGGGACTGCCCGAGGCCACATAAGCTGCTCCTTACTCTGGGCAGAGGCACAGGGGTCCAGAGCCCGCGGGGCAAGTGGGGCCCGGGGGGTGCCGGCGGATGGCAGCGGCAGCAAGGATCTGGGCTCCCCACCGCAGCCAGAAGCTTTCTCAGCAGCGGGGTGAAGCCCGTACCCAGCGGTGGGCACCCCTGCCCTTCGCGTGGCTTCCTCCCAGTGTTTCCAAATTTCAGCACCGTTCTCGTGTCTGTTTGGGGGAGGGAAGCAGAAGGGGGGTGACTGTGGTTTTGGCAAGGTAAGCACGGCAGCAGCTCCAGCAGATAGGCACGTATGTCAGCCCCAGCGAAAGACCTGTACAACTACCCTGTGATTCTGGATATAGCGCTATATCACTTGCAAAATTCAGGATTTGTCTACAATGTGGTACTCTTCATTGGTTTTTTTAATAGATAATATCAGCAATATATAATAATTATTATTGTTATTATTAACCTTAAGGAACTTTGTTCTTCCGTAAATATAAATGAAGTGTATTTATCCTTAATCTGATTTCAAATGACCTGAAAAGAGGACAGAAAAAGTGCAAGATAGCTATACAACAGGGGAGAAAACAGAGAGGGGGTGGGGGTGAGGGGGGGGCAGTGAGGGTGTTGACTGCAAAAGAAAGAAAATTATCCCAATTCGAGCACTGCTGGGAAAACGTGAAAGTTATTGCCGCACAAAGAACCTCTTGAACTGCTCTGCCTTCCAAAATTTCTACTGCACTCTCTGCAGTTACTTGTGTATGGCAGAAGCAGCATCTTTGTATTATATGAACAGTCTGCTTCATAATCAAATACCATCTGTCGCTACATCTGAACTTGTTTTCAACATCTGTGCGTTCTGGTCTTAACAAAGCTTTAAAAACTAATTCAAAAACTTTCACAGATCACTGACTAAATATGTACATTTACCATCTTTCATATTGGTTTAAAATATTTCTTCTATAGCTGCATCCCCTTGGCTGGGAATAGTTAAGATGTATACACTGAGTTGCTTTATTAAGCTTATTTTCTAATGGCCTTGGGTAGCCAAGTGCAAAAGAGGGACACTTGCTCAGGCACCGAGAGGACCCATCATATTCTTTCTTGGTGCCAATACAGTCCCTTTCTGCCAATGAGAAACCTGAAAGTTGATCAGCTACCATACCCCAATTACTCAAAATGACACTACAGATAAAACTGCAACCAAGGGGAGAATCAACTGTATGGCTTATATGCTGCTAAAGTGTGTCTGAACAAATGGTGAAGTAAAATCATGAGAGCCCTCAGGAGGATAAGTACGTTGTTACTTTGCACATGCTTCAGAAATGTGAAGTACATCTTTACAGAACTTTTGGCCAACCCCCTGGCAGATGTTGACCAGTTTTGCTTATGTATACATCAGTTGCAGAACACTAAAACAGAGATTGGAAATTTTAATTTAGTCAAGGCAGTTGGGCTAAAATGATGGCTTTTGTTGAAACCATTAAATAGAGCTGCCTAATGAAGTACAGTACAGCACTGGCAAACCGAGCCCTGATGAGATGCAGCAGCTTCCAAACTGCAGCCCTGCAAAGGGGAAGAAGGAAGCTTGCAAGTCTTTAACTAAAGTGGAATGGCGACAGCCCTTGTAAAGCTGCGTTTGATTTTGTGTTTGAGGGCAGACGCACTTGTACATTATCGCCCTGACATTTTAACCATTAGTTGGAAATGTGCCGTTGCAGTTCCTGCCATATATTTCTCAATCCTATTTGTTAGAAAGTGAGCTAATAGACAGTGTGATGAAGTGATCATAAATTCACTTTCAAAGGGCATTTGGGTTCAGAGCCTAAAGATTGAATATGGCAAATTCTTAGGCACAGGGAGGAAGGTGGGGGGCCAGGAGGGTCATTCTCACTGATGGGTTCAGTGATTGATTCCACTACAGAACTATATTTGCCCTTTACTTGGCTGTTTAACACAGAATAGCTATAATAGGTTCCCGATCCATTATTCCTCTTCCTCCTAGGGTCACTATGAAGTTGAAAGAAAATATAACCTTGGCTGTGATAAAATAAACTTTAACATATCAGGTGTTTGGAAATTGGAAGGTGTCCGATTGCTTTATATAGGATACACACAAACACACACCCCCACACGCACACAAAGGGTTATAACATAATCCTCTGTGCCGCCTCTGACAAATGGTTATTACCATTCAGTATTGGTTTTTTGCTCATGCAATAATATGGTGTCATGCAAGTCCACACAGCCTTGAAATTCTTATTATACATAGTCTTCCAAAAATCGCATGCGGTATGCTGCTTTTTCGACGGTGATTAGCAGCATTTTTTTTTAAGATAGGTGGCTTAGAACAAAATTTGCTTTGAGAGAGCAAAAAATTATCTGAAATGCAAGATGAAAATGAGTGGTTTAGCACAAGGCAGCCCCAAAATATTTTCAATAATTAGGAGAGACTTATGTTCCATTTCACTGTTTTATGTGTTATATAGTATAGAGCAAGTGCCACTGTAGTTAAGTGTTTGTCAGCATTTCCCTTGTAAATCCTGGTTTTCCAGAGGGTTGCTATAACTTGCCAATTTCAAATCACACTGGGCTAACACTCACTATACACATTGTCAGCCCAGATGCAAATTTCTGTTGTTGTTATTACCAAAAATGAAATCAAGTGAAGCTGCTGGTTTTTAGTTCATGGCAAAAGATAATGGTTTGGAGGGGGGGGGGGGGTGTGCTTTTTTTTTCCCTGTTGCTCCTGGTTGGGATTTTGTTGTTGCAATGGTCTGATTCAAATGGGTTTGTTTTGAAAGGAAGTTAGGGTATGGATATTTTTATACACTCCAAAATATAAGCGATGCATACAGGGCTCAGGGAGAGAAGAAGGTAGTGCTCTGATCTGGTACAACTTACTCATGGTCAGGCATATGGAATTCAGGGGTACACCTACTGACCTCCATCCCACGCTTTGGTTCTGTGTCGTAAAGGCCTTAACACGCTACTAAAAGCCCATTCAGCAGCCGAATTCTGCAAGAAAACACAAAATAGGTTGACTCAGCTGGAGCAACTCCTGCAAAGCACAGAAGCGAACCCTGGCCTCCTCCCCCCAGCCTTTGGGACCAACTTTTCGGGCTCCTGCAGGACCCCATAAACTCCACTGGCTGAACCACGAAGTAGCCAAACCTCCCCCTTCAACATCCCCAAAGTCTGTGCCATCCCACGATGGGCGCAGGAGAGCACCGGGCTTTGGGGCTGCAGTCGCAAACATCCTCTGCTTGACAGCAGAAGGAGGAGTGCCTCCTCCTGCCAGTCTCCGGTGGGACTCAGGCCCTGGCTGGATGCAGGACGAGGAGGAAGAAGAGGAGGAGGAGGAGGAGAGGGAGGTTCAGCAGGCACCACAGACTGGCTCTCCAAGATGTGGGGCAGAGAGCTCAGCAGGCTGAGCACAAAGAGCTGCTCTCCTCCATGGATAGAGAGTTAAGGCCACGCAGGTGAGGAACGCTCGCTAAATTGACAAGACTTTTCTGTTTTATTTGTTTTTCCCTTCACTTTTAATTAACTAAAATTCCTTTTCAAACTTCAAAAAACAATGCTGAAGCATTCCTTTTCCCTTATTGATTGAGTCTTTTACTGTTTAACAACCACTTGGTTTTGTTGACTGCAGAAGGCTGTACCGAGACGCTTGTGGCTGCTTTCCTCCGAGGACGTAGCCCTCCACCCCTGCAAGGCACAGGCATGTAAATGCAGACTAAAAGCAGATTTACACCAGTGTAGTGCAATGGTATATTGTAAAAGTGGAGAAATAGGCCTAAGGTCAAAGGCTTGCATCGAGGAGCAGTGCACTTCTAGATGTTTACAAATCTAGAGGGTTTTCTGCAAGTAAAGAAATGGGGAGTCCCTGGGTGAACAGCTGTTACCAGCTCTGAACTAGAGAGGATAAAAAGCGGTGATATCACACCCCAGCTGCCTGGAGAAAGACAAATTAGAGAAAATGTTCGTATCACTTAGCAGATATCCACAGGTCTTGTAGTACTTTTAAATCAGACCCTCAGCTGATGTGACTTGCAGTGCTGTCAGCTGGGTTTATCTCACTACTGTTGGAGGTGTTGGGGTATGGCTTGTGATATTTTTGGTGCTCTGGACTGAGAGACTAAGGTCAGCAGAAGAGACTATGACATTAGTAGTGTTATAGCAATTTATATCAACTGAGGTTTCAGTCTGCTTACAGTAGCAGCAGGTTCATTTTATAAGCCATTGCTCATGTACCTGCCTCCAAGATCTGCAGCAATCAGAGCTACCCCATACACCACCTTAGCATAGAAAACAAGGTCCATATTAGTCACACACTGTTTTCCCCACCTGGAAAAATACTTCAGTAGATTCCACTTGAAAACAAAGGGCAATTCCCTGCCTACTTAGAGTCAGGCTAGAATGCCACTTTTTTCCTATATCTGAGCCCCAAATTTCTGTATATTGATGCATTCCAACACAAAGTTCAAGCTTCGAGATTAGAGGACCCCAGCTAAATGTAAAGATTTATCCACACAAAAGAGAAACTAGATTTGCCCTCTATGTAAGACACCCAGCAGATAAAACCAATAATACCTTATCTCCTCCCATGACTTCCTGGCCAGGAGCAGCAGCAATATATATTAAGATATCAATTGACTGTTTATAGGATTAAGTAAGGAATAGCTGAAATCACTCCTTGATTTTATTTGAGTTTAATTCATCCAGTCATAGATCTGTCTGGTAACCACCTATAATAAATAATAATAACAATAATAATAGAGCTTTACACTTTTACAGCATCTTCCATCGAAAGCTATCTCAGTGTGCTTCATAAACATTACTCTTGCATCCATTCCTTCACTTTCTCCTCATCTTTATCTGTAGAATTTGCAGTAATATGATAGCATGGATAGCCTTACAAATAAACTAAGGCAAGATGTTATTTCAATGAACTACAGAAAGAGCGAGGTAAAGTTATTTGAAAAATATGAGAGAAATTCAGTAGGTTGGGGATAGTATATGTTCATTTTGCTAACATATTATGTGCTCAGTTAAGGATAAAGAAAATCCATACATTCTGCTAGGTCGGCTGATATTTCTTGTATTAAAGGAACATAAATCAACTTATACCACTCAGCATGTCTTGTTTCTGAGACAAAAAATGAAGAACAAGAAAAATGTCAGTGAAGAAAGTTCGGAAAGATATGGGATTCGTTTCTTTATTACAGATAATATTTTCCGAAATCTCAGTCTTACGATCACACGTTTCTCATGTAAATAAGTCACAGCATTGCAAGGTGGCAGGAGATGTAGGTATGGGGTTGCAATTTGAGACTCCCTGGAACAGCCATGCTCTCTGTATCTATGGTTATATGGCAGCTAGCTCAGTAAACACAGCTATGAGACAAGTAAGAAATGCTAATCAATACTGCCACAGATACTGTCTTCGGTGTCCCGAACCGACTTCAGAACAAGGAAAGAAGAGGCTGTTTGCTCCAGGAAATGCATCCCTGGAAGCTTAGCCTGTCTCCAGTGGAAGACTTCCTAGGGTGAAACTCCCTCCATAAAGCCCATGTACCACTAAGCTTGTGCTAATGACTCCTTCCACCTCAGTGCTTTACTTTAAAGTGAAAGGGCAGCAAAATTTAAAAGACAAGGAAACCACCCGAGAATGCACAGAATTAATGCAAGCAGGCAGATTTGGGAAAAAAATGCACAGTACAGTGGTGTTTTCTAAACAGAAAGTGCTGCTAAGCAGGAAAACCCCGATCTTCCACCAGTATCGGAGGCCTTACTCCTCTTGCATGGTGTTAGGTTTGAATATTCTCTCCACAGAGAAGCTGGTCCCTCTACGACTAAGGGGCCATTTCCTTTACTGGGCACTGCAACACCACCAACAAACTCGAATCCAGGCTTGAATCAAGCCCGAGTGAAATGGTGGGAGAGGCACGGATGGCAGAGGGAAAGGGGGACAGGCAGTGAGCTCCAGTGGAGCAGGAGGAACGAGACGTGTGGTCCGTGCCTCAACCTCTCCATCCATAAAATACAAGCAGTAGTAAGTATCTTCCTGCGCTAAGTATATTGAGAGGGGCTGTCTGTGTAAACATTAAGACTACTACCAGCTATTACCCCTTCAGTAATTTCATTCTGCCCTCCCCCTTTTCTCAGTATGACAGTGACTGTAGCACTAGCCCAGTAATTGGATATTCTCATGCCTCAAATTCCCTGGTATTTAATTTTTATATCATTCTCAGAACCTATCACATATTTGTTTTGATTTATTCAATATTGATCCTTTCTCTGACTTTCGAGCAGCTATCACCTTCCCCGCCTGTTCCCAGGGAATCTGCCAAGCCAGCAGTTTGTGATTTTGTCATAATACATGTGTTTCGTTCTCTGAGTGGCTGTCACAAGCTTCTGGGTCTCACAAATGTTACATCCCCTCTTTTTATTCACACGTTCTGTATATTAAATGTTCCCAGAGATGAGCTTTTTTTGTGTGGAGAAGCAAGGGTTTTTGTATCAGTTTGCAGGGTACAGATCTAAACCTGGTTTACTGGAGAAAGAGGAGCTTGATTTTTGCTGGATTTGAATAAATGCTCTTACACTACTTTCTACAATACACTATGCACATGAGGAGAAAAAAGAAAGCCGACTGAGACGAACCTGCAGCAACATTTTCTGAAGTGTCTAGGTGACTGGGGCACGTTTCTCTTTCTTAGCAGTCCCTTGTATTTTTGCTTGCTCTCTGTACAACTTACCCAAGCGCCTCCCTCACTTCACAAAATCAGACTGAGATATTCTAAACTGCCTTCCCCAAATCTGTTCTTCGTTAGTTCTGTGGTTGAGTCGCCATCCCTGGAGGTATTTAAAGGACGTTTGGATGAGGTGCTTAGGGACATGGTGTAGTGGTGGTCTTGGCAGTGTTAGGTTTACGGTTAGACTCGATGATCTTAAAGGTCTTTTCCAACCTATACGATTCTGTGATTCTGTGATTCTGTGTCTCGCAGTTGGTGGTCTCCTCCACTGTGGCCATGACAGGGAGGCCACTTATCACCAGTCAAAGCATCGTCCAGTTAGGAGCTAGCCCTTTCCAAGGGAGAATAAAGCAAAGCCTGTAGTGGGCTATATTAAGAGGAGCACAACCAGCAGACCAAGGGAAGTTTTCATTCCCCTCTATTCAGCTCCATCTGGAATACTACCTCTGGTTTTGAAGCCCCACAAGTCTAAGAGGATGTTGAGAAACTGGAGAGGTCCCAGCAGAAGGCTACCAAGATCATTAGGGCTAAAGCACATGAATGTTGAGGAAAGATTGAAGCAACTGGGCTTATTTAAGAAGGTGAAGAGGAGGCTGGGAAGGGAGGTCTTTAGTCAATATTTGAAGGGCAGACACAAAGACAACGGAGCTGTTCTTCTTGGTAGCAGCAGGCAGTAAAACAAGGAGTAATAACTGTGAGCTGTGGCTCAGGAGATTCAGAATAGACATTAGGGAAAAGTTACTCACTAGAGGAGTAGTGCAGGAACAGGTTTCCCAAGAGCTGGTATCTCTGTCCGTGGAGGATTTCAAGACAAGAGAGAAACAACCAGAGGTGACATTATCTGGCCAGTTAGTAATAGCTGTGCGCTGAGCAGGAGGCTGAACTAGATGACCTCCAGAACTCTCTGACAATTCATACTTCTGTGGTCAAAAAGTGTTACGGAAGTTCAAAGGAACTTTTCCAAGGAGCCCTCTGAGAGCGTACACACGTACACACTAACAGAGTGAGAAATCAAACAAGGCTTCCAGTACAAACAACTTCTCAGGATAGTCTGCCATCAAAGTCAAGCTCCTGTGATCTCCACAGACATTTGAGAGATGAAGTACGTTAGAATATTGCAGTCTGAAAAAAATAGTCCCAGTGTTGTTTACATTCGAGTTTTTAGTCTTATGTCCCCATAAAATTCTTGTACTGTTCAGGAAACCCCCAGCTTTCTGCAGAAGCAACTGCCAGCTTCCTCCCAGTTCTCCCCCAAACTCTTTTTCTCCCCCAAACTGTTTTCCCTGCTTGTGAAAGTTTTATTTCTTTCTAATTCCACATCCTGACATTATTTGGGTTTTGCCTCTTCTCTCTCAGGAACGTGCCGTCTTGTGTAAGCCCGAGATCTGGCTCCTTATCTCAAGTCATCTCCACTCACAGCAGCCTCAGAAATAATTGGTTAATTCGAGGCATATGCTTGGGTGCTGGGTCCATTTCGACAGTTTATGCTGTAGCACTCAGGGGAAGCAATGGTGGAAGAATCTATCCTTTTCTACGGAGAGATATCTTTTGCTTGTTTGTTGTACAACCCCAGGCAGCTAACAAAGTAAAAGATGGGTTTGCACAGGGAAATTCAGAGATGGGGCAGACTTTTGCATGGATTCTTTTCAATAAACATTTCGCTGCATTACCATTTCTGCTATTGCGTCCAGTGTCACCAGGGAACGGTTCAGCATAAACACCTCCTGAGGAACTGTTCCAGAGCCTAATGCCAACCTGAGACAGCTGCTGATGCTGAACAACATCATCAAGGGCCCACTGTCCCTTCCTGCCACTCCTCCTCCTTCACTACCAGTGAAAGAACTATGAAAAGACCAAGAGCTGGTGTACAGCCAACAAGAACTAAAGATCTTGCAGCTGGTTGTACCACCTGTGCCTTGTGAAATTCCAGCCAAAACAACGTCCCCTCCCTCCCCTCAGATAACCCCTTTATTAAAGAGAAGGGCATAACATTTGATAACTTTATAAGCAGGAGTGACACGTGCACAGCAGCAGATATGGAAGGCAATTGCTCCCGCTATCGCTCGTGGCTGTGGACAACTGACCATCCGTTGTGGGTGTGCAGGGCCACTCTGGGTGAGTCGTCTAGTACGTTCAAATCCACACGCAGCGTGTAAGCCACATTGTGCCAGATATATATAGCTCTTCAATGCCACCCTGCTGAGCCAGTGCCAGGACAGATCACATGGTGCTTGCTTTATTTGGGCTGGTTTGAGGGAGATGTACAGAATCCATGAGTGAAAGCGCTGATACATGCTACTCTGACACAAAAGGAAGAATCCTTCACTTAGGGCCATAGAGCAAATCCAATGTTCTGGATTCCCCTGTTAATATCAAAGGGCATTATACGTACATAGTCAGAGCACATTGTCCCAGGCCAAGTTCCACCACACAGCTCTGAGAGGGGAATTTTGCTTGAAGAAGGCTAGAAATTGGTCTATAGCCATTAACTGATAACATTCTTCAAGCGGCAAAATATTAGGCCTATTTGCTTTTATCTTTTACTAGCAATTAACGTTTTGATTAATAATTTTTGACTGGACTGGAAATGGGAGGGGAGTACAGTTCAGATGGAAATTATGCATCTTCACTCCATCTCATTCATCTACGTGTTTCAATTTGTGCGTTTTCACAGGTAGCATGAGCTTACACTTTTGTCCCGCTTGTGTCCATGTCATTATTTAGATTCACTACTGATGGGGGCTAGAGAGAAAAAGACCCTAAACAAATATGTCTGGGTACGACCAGGGAATTAGTTGTGATTACAGTGCACGCCCTGGTGACACTAACGAGAGAGGTGAGACCTTACTTTTCATGGATACTTGGTCTAAAGGGAGTCTCCTGATGCCAGCAGTAGCCCTGCCTTCAAACACATAACTGACCACCTTTGACTCTATTCAGTGAAGGGCAACAGCATTCATATACAGTGGCTTATTAGAAAATACCAGCATTACAGCTTTTAATCCAATTAAAAACATCTGGCACTGAGGTGATCCAGCTGGCAGCCCATAGATCCATACCTAAACTGTGGAATGGCTGTGCCCATCCCACCATGGTTGCCTCAGCAGAGACCAAGAGCAGCAGCTGGACTGGTGCTGGAGGCTGAGCACCTCTGCTGCATCTCTGCCCAGCTGAGGGTTTCTAGACATCACCGGGAGGCAGGATTGCTGCCTGGGGCACGGCTGGAGGCCGGGCGGGTGAGTATCTCCTCCGCCTGGCCCACAGCAGGGAAAGGTAGGCTAGGGGCAGGAGCACCAGCTCCTCTAGCCAAGAAGTTTGGTTTTGCCCTGTATGAAGCAGCTGGAAATCTGTTGTCTGTTAGAAGCTGATCTCCTATTGAGGGTCACCCAATGTTTTACTGGAAGCACTGGGAACATTTTTAAATGATCCTTCAAGACAGGAACTACTTGGCAGGAGGATTTCATTTTGCACACTTGGTTCTCTCTAGCAATTTCTGCCACAGAACACGTACTCTTCCTTATTGACTCCACAGGGTGGTACTGAGAGGAAATACACCATGACCTTCATCGAAATAAGAAGTACCATTAATACAACTCCTATTCTTTCCCTGCTTTCCTCACAGAGTTAAGCGAGGCACAGGAATCATCAAATTAAATGGCTGGGTCAGCTTAATGTAATAAATCTATTAGTTCATATCATCGTATATTTGATTTATACTACCCTAGACAATTACTAGCATGTCATTTCTTTGTTTAGGGATTTTTAATTTGAAAGTGTTCTAATCCTTAGTGTCAGCTGTTCCTGGTGGGTGATGACATATCTACTGTGAGTGAAACATTCTGATGACATATAGAGTGTAGGAATCAAATGTCATAAGCATAAATATTTAAGCAATAAGACATGACAGGTAGAGCATTTCTTGGCGATTATCACACACCTCGGGTGGTGTTATGACGAGGCATTTGTCCAAAGGCCAACTGACTTTAACACACTAAAAGTAGCATGATCGCCTGGAAATGTGCTGCTTGAAGTGTCTTATCGACATTTTTCCTTCTCTTGATGATTTCTTCATTTTCCAATGGGACCCCCAAGGAATTACCATTTCCTTCTTCCAAGACAGGGAAAGCTTACACCTTAGAAAGATCTGAGCACCTGGAGCTACCTGGAAAGGGGGTCTGAATGAAGATGGGCCTAAGCCTTAACAAAAGACATGCGCTGCCCACACTCACAGTCCAAGTGTGGTATTGAAACGGCAGGTCTGGCATTTCCTACCGTAGTAAGTGCTTTCTGAATCAAGCAGACATAGTCAGCATGGCAATGAGGAGCCGAGGAATTTCTTTAGCAACATTCAAGCTACAGACAGCGTTTGAGGAGAAAATACCATATAATCTTCACTTAGAAGTTGCTTTCTATAGTTAATTGCTCTGGTTTAATAGCATTACCTTTTCTATGAATGATATGAGGATATGCTGTGAAATATAGAGGGGCTGGTTTTGACTGAAAGTAGCACGTAAAATACATACTTAATTTCAGAAGCTATGGCTTTAGTTCAATCCATCCAATACTGCCAAAAGCCAAACTGAGATAAACCAGCCTAGCTCCACTACAAGCAACTAGACCAGTCGTACCTCTGGAGCTCTAGTCTCCTGGGCTGCGGGAATAGGTTAATTTCTGTCTGAACTGGATTATGTTACAAAGAACATTATACACAAAAATAAATGTTGTGAACCTTCAATGCCTATAGTATTTTTTCCTATTTGCTTGCTGTGTAAGAGAGGAAACATATGGAGGAGTTTCCTAATTTGGCCAGGTCTACACCATCCATGGTGATTTCCACTGTGATCACAATACATCAGCTTTTTGCATAAGTACTCTGCTGGGCTTAGTACAAGTAGGTGGAAGAATATATATACACATCTAGTGCACCTCACTGAGGAAAATTATGGGCCACATTCATGGTATGAGATTAGAGTTGCAAAGCCAATTTTAGGCATAACTGACTCCCTCAGCAACTCAGTTCCTTGGCAATGCACAAGCAGAGCCTGGTTTTAATTTCACAGATTTCAAAATTGTGCTTAAATTTTGATTTTGAACTGAAAGGAAAATCCCACATCCTTTTCTTTTACCCCCACCAATGAGAGAGCTCACTGAAATAATAAGGAGTAGTGGCAGTAGCCATGGCAGCATTTGCCTGCTCCAGCTGAGACACTGGTGTTTCTCTGCATGACTTCCAGGCTAGTGTTAAGGTGAGCCCCATTTTTTGTGAAGAAAGAGCCGTTCTCTCTGGTCTGGCTGCCGGTCTCCCGCTGTCCCTTCCTCAGTTGCAGCTCCACAGCAGCTTCAGCACCAAAGCTCGAGTTTGTTCCCCAGCACGCCAAAAACATCAGTAGCACTCAGCCTTACTGGCCTTTAGCATACAAATCACAGGAAGGCCAACGGGACCATCTCATGCAACAGAGTGATAGAAAAAAGCAGAGATGGAAAAGACACCAGCAAAGTTTTCTTTGTGATCATTGTTTAACACTGTAAGTAATTAAATATTAATGAAAGTACGCTACTTTCATTTTGTGAGCAATTTAATTCAATTAAAAATAAATGGATCTCCTTGGCTCAGTGGATATACTGATATTCAGCACTGCCCTTAACTTAGTTTCAACAGCATTTAACTCCAGCACAGCACAAAGTACAGCAACTGAAACATAGCCCCCAGCTAACATCGTTAACTCTTTAAGTCCCAGCGGCATGATTCTGTCACCCTGCTGAACCAACACGGCCTCTCCCAGGGAGTATTGGCTATGCTGTTTAACTTGCAGGAGCAGTAATTTATACCCAGTGTGTTAGCGAAGATATCTTGCACTGGGGCACTGTTTTCTTGAAAGGAAGCCATTTCAGAAAAACTTAGCAGGCCTGCATGGGTCTGAATCTACTAGCATGCCGTGATCTGGTTAAGTAATATATCTGGGAACTTCATGTCACATCATGTAGAACTATTCTTTTATTGCACTGAAAGAGCTGTTTTAGATTCCCTCTGAGCCCATAGGCCATGTCTTTCTGATAATAAGAGTGTTATCAATGCTTTAATATTGAACTCAAATCTCTGCGTGAGAGAGCATCTAAGAGCTATTACTCAGTGCTGAAAGCAAAACCCAACTGTTCTGAATGGAGAGGAAAATGCCAATCTGTTGACAAAAAGTTAAACAGAGGTGAAATCTAAACTCTGGCCAACATTTTGCAGCCTTAACGCATTGTTAACTTTTCATCTTATCTGTCAGGAATAGGAAACTAATGTTTAAAAACAATGTATTGCTTTTACGGGCAAGGTCAGCATTTGTTAGATTTCAGGGTTATGCCGAGCATAGTCAGCCAGCACTACACAGAAAGAATTGCTCCAGCACCCATGGGCTGAGGTCTTCCAAAAGTTAAAACGTACAAACCAATTTCATTCCCATTTTTTCCACGCAGCCAACAGGAGCTCTGCTCTGACTTTTTTGTTCGGCCTCTGTTTTCACACGTGATAGTGCTAGCAGTGGCTGGAGGTTAACATCTTTCAAAAGGTGCTGCTGAACAAACCCTAGGTCAAAGAAGCGGTTGCTGCATTTTGCTTTTGGGGGAGCTCGGGTTCAGGGTCACTCCGCTCTCTTCCAGGGGCGAGGTCCAGATTTGTGCGCCTGCCCCTTGGACAATGCCGGGCTTTGTTTGAGCAGCAAAGCATCCTTGCTCAGCCACGCAGTTCCCAAGGAGCCGCGTAGGTAAGATAATACAGGGGAAGTGGAACAGAGAGTCATTCTCTGTGAGAGAGAGGCAAAGATCTCACTCGGAAAACACGGCTCAAGGATGTTTTCCCTATATGCTTTTATATTAAATAATCCCACCTCGTGTACTTAGAAAGCATTTGATCCATGGGGCAACTGTATGGACTAGCAGATCATGATGTCATTAGAAACAATCCGCGTGCAATGTCCACTGCGCAGCAAACAGGCCAGCAAGAGAAAAATAAATGAGTTTCATAGAAAACAAAAGAGCTTCCAAAACACGTGCTGTGTGTGCTGCCACATTCCTGAATTTGCTTTCCTGACAGATACAGCCCCTCTCTTTCCTTAACAGTAAACATTCAGGTGGGCAAGACTTGTAAGCCTTTTTGTGTAAGCAGTGAAAAACACCATGAATGCCAGTGTAGGTGAATTTTTGTGGAAATCCTAACAACAGAGAGGCATTTTTTATCATTCACACTGAAACAAAATGTATTTATCATTAAGAATATTCATGGGTTATGTGCAGATAAGCAAAATACCATTCAGTGGAAAAAAGGCAACACCGTATGACCTAGGTGATCAATCACACAGAAGAGCTTATAAATTGCAGATACTCAAAAAAGACCAGCTTTTGAACAAGTTGTAGAGCCAATTTTGCTTACAAAAAATAATACTTAAATACAATCATAAAAGCCAAACAACAACAAAAAAGCACAAAAGGCCTCGTTACATCAGCTAAAGGATTTGGGATGAATTCTTTGACCAGCTCTAGGTGAAGTATGTTTTGTACCTTCTGCCCCACGTGCTTGGAGAGTTCCCAGCTTGTTTTAATCTCGCTAAGCAAATGAGAGCCCTCAAGGCTCATTAGGGCTATTTACACAGTTCTTAACTAGAAAAAATTAGATCTACAAAAATGAATAAATAAATAAACTGATGTAAGGTATGAATGGGAAGTCATGTTTAAAATCGATTTCCAAGTCTGCTACTGACATGGGCCTCCCTGGGGCTACTTCAAAGAAATAGCTGTGGGGAGAAAAACAAAGGAAAAGTGAAAAAAAAAGAAAAAAATTATGGTGAAAAAATGGTAAGAGTTAAGACTAGGGTTGGTGACAAATCAGAGGCACAAAAGTCTGTAACAAAACAGCTCAGGGAAGAAGGGAATCTCATGACTAAAGGATCCGTGATTTGGTCTTGGCTCTCCTAGGGTGGCCATTTGTCTGATCTTCTGCTCTTTATTTGTAAAATAAAGGTAATGGCACCTTCTTTTCCCTCCAAGTTATTGGTTCTGTTTCTCTAACTATGGGATAACTCTTATTCTGGATGTGCATTCCCGTGGTTATTAAGGGAGAAAGACAGGGACTCTTGTTACATGGGACTAGAGGAGCATTTACAATCATATTGATCTCCCAGACATGCAGGTGCAACTACTCATGGCCAGCCAGTTCCTGCCATCCATATACACATGTTCCTTTGAATGGCAGCTTGTACCTACCCACCCACCCCAAAATAACAGCTATCTGATTAGCATAGCACCTGGACCATCCACATTTTCCACTGCTGAACCACTTCTTGGAAAGCAGGCCCTGGCTTCTAGAAAGGAGAGGGGGAAAATGGATGTTGCAATAGAGGCTATAAATTACCAAGTGGCCAATTCAACTGATGCACGTGAAAGGAAGAGTATCTTCCCGTCACCTTTCTTCTCAGACGCTGCAATTCCATCAGCAGAAAAAGTGTTCATTCTTAACCCAAAGCAGGTTTCAATCTGTCCTGTTGCACTTCTCCTTCTAAGCACATTGCCTCTGTTTGCGCCCCTGCAGACTTCTATCACTATCAGAGTTTGACTCTCTGCATTGCCTCCGTACTGACACTTTCCCAGATTTACCAGCATAGGCATCGGACATTAGACACCACCCAGTACTCTAATAAAACAGTCTTGTTTTTCCAGCAGTCCTTTGCTTCGGTGATAGGATTGCCCATTTCTTCTGCTTGTGCTTAACTTAGCAAGGCTCACATGGCATATCCGTTGATGAACTACCTATTTCTAATCTTCATTGCTACAATAGGAAGAACAGAAAAGGAAGCTTTTCAAACACCCTTCATGGCATTATCAGCCCAGCAAGAACAAGTTGCTCTAAAAGCAGAAGTTTAAACTGATCCTTTTATACCTTGGAAGGCAGAACTGAAGACTGACCGAGAAGGAAGCATTTTGTGATCAGTGGCACCACAGCTGAGGTTCTCAGCTGCGGCGGTCTCAGATGCACAATCAGCTTCAGCTGAATCAAGAGGAATCATGCATGCAAACCTAAATGAAAAGTCAGTCTTGCATCCTGAGTGTGTGCTCTGCATTGCATCCAAGATATGTATTTCTGAGCAAGATAAAAGTTACAGCAGACTTTCAAATTATAATCCCATCAAGCAGAGGTGAATAACTGAAGAACGTTTGCTTGGGATATTCAATAATTCAAGTTTATACCCAAATATTCTCCAGAGTTGCAAAATGTAAGCATCAGAAGCTCTTTCTTGAGACTTCATCCCATTTCAACAGTGTATTTAAAAAAAAATTCACAAATTTCCAATAGCATGTGAATAATAGGATACAAATATCATAACATTGTTCAGCATTAACTATTAAATATGGCCTGCAGCTGTACCACCTGGGGCTCTGATCTTGACAGCTCTCACAAGTTACAGAAGATTTCACTCCTGCCAGAACTTGGACAAAAAGCCTCTAAGGAAAATATAAATGCTACAGAAGAGATTGTTGCAATTCAGTAGGAAAAAATGACATAAGGAGTTTCTCGTGGTTGCAGGGTGTTGTAACTGATGGCCTTTGTAGGCTCATTCACTGCTTGGGGCAAGGGTGCTACCTGCCGCATTCCTCCTCAGTTATGAAATGACTTCCGCTTCTCTAAATTCCCCTCTATGATTTCCACATGACACTGAAATGTCCAATGCTAAATTATCAGGTGCTGTGGCTGTATGATCTCAAACAGTTGCTGCTTTTCACTCCAAAGGTAACTGCGTTTCCACAGTGGATAAATCACTTCCTACAGATGTAAATTGCTGGGGGTCCTTTGAGATGACATATGCATAAAATACTCCTGTTAATATACTACTAGAGCTCAGATAATAATTATGTGAAGCAAAGATGGAAAAAAGAAAAATCTCTGCTTTTTTGTCATCTTTTTTCTGTCCCACTCACCCCTTCCCAGCAAAACCACAACTTGAACACATCTGCAGTTACATATAGGGCTTCACCTTCACACGATCTGAGAACTGGAAGCATTTTTCCCTCCAAACAGCCCCTTCAAAAGCTTTTGAGCTTCAGGTCTGTTCCCTCAAAGAGTTTTCAGTGGGAGAAAGACACTCAAACCCTTTCCCTCATTGACAGGGATTACATTCTTTCCCCTGCTTCTCTTCCCTTACCTGGGTTTGTGGTGAAAACTCATTGCGACTGCTCTAAGGAAATTCTCTTACGTGCTGACATTTACCAGGTGACAACAAGGTCGGGTCAGGTGTTTGATACTCAGGTCTTTGCATGTAATTATCAGGTAGTATTACAGGTAGCTGAGGCTCAGCACATTTCAAGGGGTTATGATGAAGCAGCTCCCTTACTTGTCTAAGCTTTTTCTCAGTAAGATTTTTAAAGAGGCAGGTGGAATTTTATTCCTAATCCTGTGTGTGGTCAAACTCCGGGGTTACTTTTTTGCAACTAAAAAACTGTGAATAAGCAATGAGTGGGTTTGTGAGCCCGGAAAGGTGATAGTCACTAACATCTCTGAGTGGTAATATATTCTATGAGGTTTTGATATTTGCCACCAGATTTCTTCTCTGATGTTAGCAGATCAATCCCCGTTCTCCAAATCTTCTTAAAACCTCAAACGAGTGCTGCTTTCAAGTCTTGAAAGAAAAAGCTATCCACTTTCTGTTTTTTCTTCTATGTCCAGAAAACAGTCCAACAGAAGCTTCTTAAATCAACGAGAAGCTTCACTTGGGATTAGAGTATCAGCCTGTGGATCTGACCAGACTGGAGTTAAATTACATTTCAAAACAGCATTTTAAATACTACAATCACCATTTCTGAGTCTGTTTGCATGGATTTCGGTCTGTTTGGTTTTCTTTTAAGCTCAAAACCTTGCCGTCACCGCAAAGTTGCTGTCTTAAGTGTAAATCTAATCTAAATATTTTCCGATAGAGAGAAGAAGAAGAAGAAAAAAAACTTTCTAAATCACGCTGGAAGCTTTGAAAGCGATCCCGCGGGCAGGCTGTGCCGCCGTGCTTTGCATTTCCCGGCCGGGTGCCGGGCACGGAAACCAGAGGCTCACTGACACCCAGCGGCTGCCGCGGAGAGCGCAGCGCCCGCCCCGCACCCGCGCCCGCTCCGGCCGCGGCCCCGGCCCCGCTCCGGCCCCGCTCCGGCCCCGGCCCCGCTCCGGGCGCCCGGGGAAGGGTCGCAGCATCTCGCCCGAGTCGCGGGCTTTCGGAAAGCCTGCAGCGTAAGGCCGCTCCCGCAGGCAGGAGCTGAGGGGCTCCCGGCTGGGCTTTCCAGGCTGAGGGGCTGCCGGCTGGGCAGGAGCCCGGGGGGAGGCGGATCGCTGCGCGCACCGGTGCGGGGAGAGAAGAGGGGTGCCTGCGATTTAAGGAAAAGTTTTTTTTCTTAATCTCAAGGGTCCTCTGCCATTCGCTTATTGCTCTCCGTGCTACTGCGGTATGATCGGCTCCTGAAAGGCGCTGAGCACCCATCTCTCCCTCCCCAGGCAATGCACCAGGTACTTTTCGAAACCAGCATCTTACATAGAGGCCAACAGTAAAAACTAATCAGCCTGTCGTGCTCAACAACAACAACAACAAATACACGCACGCCCCAAAGCACATTCCAATATTTTCCGTCCTAAAATCTTTCTTTTAAAAGGGTTTGCTGCCCCAGAGAGAAGTAGCCTTTTTAATACAGACAAATGACATGCACCAGTTATCCACACAACAGAGGAATATACTTTGTAGCTGTAGAGACGTTGTGCTTCTGATCACCTGGGTGTGCATGCCCGTGATTATGAGGGCTAAGGTATTTCAGGGAAACAGCTACAGATCATCTGAGAAAAAAAGTAAGAGTAGGAATTGGAAGAAAGGGTAAGAAAACACAGGTGGCAGAGGCCAAGAGAAGAAAAAATATTTAAAATTAAAAGTAAACCAAATATTCAACCTCCATCTCTTTGATTACTATAAAATGAGGCAAAACAGTTGCATGTAGAGGATAGATGAAGTAGCCACAGAAGCTGAGTATCCAGTGCCTTTAGTGTCAAAAACCTGAGCTGCCCCACTGAACTTCCTTAAGCTCTGAGGATGGCCTGATTAAAGGAGTGTGTCTGTCTCAACACCAGTAAAAAAAAAAAGGCAACATACTCCTGCAGCTGCAGGACTGGATGCCCAACCAAGCACACGTTGGTACATCTCCAGCAAAGACAAAGGCAGCTCCAATGTGAAGAAGGGTGTAACTGTGCTTGTGTCCAAGATTAACAGCCCGTCTTTACACAGTGCATATAGCTCACAGCCACAGTAAGTGAGACCTTTGCTCTTTTGATAGTGGCATTCTTGCCGTGCTCAACACCACATTTTCTGAATGCTTTACAGACATTAAAGGAATAGCAAAAATGGGTCTCTTCACCCACATTCTTAGTTCTGTCCTCCAAGTTTTGCTCTCTCTATTTTTTTACTGGAGCAGTACAAGGAGGAATTTCCTATCTTATTTAGATTTAGGAGTGTTGGGCAGAAAAGATGCTGTTTTCATTTTGCCTGCAGTTTGTATGTACAAGACAAACACTAGCAGTGTGGGGTGCTGGTTTGAAAACCGGTTGCATGACCCTGACTTGCAACAGGTCTGCAGCCACCTACTTCTCTTCAGTTGTCTACACGGTGGGCACCCTGCAGTTGCTGGGCTCTTCACAGAGCGCACTGGAGTGTCCTTAGAGTAAATGGAGATTCCCCGTTAGCAGCTGGAGGTGCAAGGTGTCTGAGACAGGGCTGGGCTGGTTCAACGCAGCCCAGAAGACAGCAGAAACAGGCACCGCTCACAGTGTGCATTTGATTTCCTTGCATGGGTTTTTGGCTTATCTTCAGATATTACTGTCAACTTTTGCAATCGTAAAGACAGGAGGTTTGTTCCTCCCACAAGATCTGGAGTGACAGCCCCATGTGTGACACTAACCTTTTGACAGAAAATTGTTTCAGTGTCTCTTCAAGTGAGTGTCCCAGCAGCACGAGAGAATCTGGAGACAGCGCAACCCAGAACTTTTGACAGACAAATCATCTAAAAAATGTGGGATGTGGCCCTAAGTTAAAAATAATGAATTATTTTGTCTTTTTTTTTTTGGGTGGAGAAAATAATTCCCTTGTTCTTTTCTTTAGCAATTTGCATTTGAATAGGTGGATCTGTTCTTTACATTACTTTTGAGAGCCTGCATTTCCCAAATTCCTATTACACCACTGGGCTTTCAAAGACAGGAGGTAAGCCAAAACATTTCCATCTAATGCAAACATGGATTACTGGAAGGATGTTCTCATTTTTTAAAAATGCACCGGGAGAAAGAGCCAGGTTTGCTAGCACCTTCTCTGCAAGCCATTGCTTCCTTGGCTTGCTGCATGTAGAGAAAGAAAACCTCACCAAAAGGAAAGGGCAGAAGTTCCTGGAACGCCACAGCCTGCAAAGAGAGCTGAGGAAAGTGCTACTGGGCAGGCAAGCACACCCACAGCAGCTGCAAGGAGGGTTAGCACACTGTGAAATCAAGCACACTGATGGCTGGAGACCCTTTCCCATCAGTCTCCAGTTAGTCAGCATCCTGTCTGTATCAGTGGAAGACCATCTCCAAGATGAAAGATCCAGTGCAAGGAGGGGAGATATTTAACACCTCCTATGTTAGCGAAGCTGAGGTTTCTGTTGCGACTACCCCCAGGCAAATCCAAGTTTCCAAATGTTCCAGGTGTGGTTCCAGGAGGCATCTTCGGTTCCAGGAGGCATCTTCAGTTCCAGGAAGCAGATCTCTGTGTTAGCACAACCAGTGTCCAAAGCGTTTCTTCCTTAGAGTCTAGATGGAAACTTCATGTCAACCCAAACTGTTCTTCCAGCCAACATACAGTAAAATCCTGAGAAGTACTGATGAGCTGAATGTTGTCATTGCGTATATGTGTGTGTATATATGTGTATGTATGTATAACATATATATATAAAAATACATATATTGCCTCCACTTCTCCCTCCCTCTGCTCCCAAAAGTTTGGGGAATCTGGGGAGCTAGTCAAACACAAAGAGAGAAATCTCAGGGCATGCTGCCGATGCTCCATCCCTGCAGAACTCATTACATGCCAGTTGCTGTACTTAGGGTGGATAGGAAGGGGGATCTATTAGAGAGAAAAAGTACAGAGTAGAGTTAAGAAGCATTTTTTTTCCTTCTAACTGCTGTCCTTTTATCTGCTCTCCTTCTCATGTTTCTGGGCTTTTTTTTTTCTTCTTCCTTCTCCTTCATCCTATCGAAGTGGCACTGAATGCTGATGAGATAATAAATGGTCCAACCCCAGGCAATCATTTTCAGGTAATTAGTTCAGCTACTGAACTTCTAAGAGTCATTTTTTTTCACCTGCCCAGCCAGAAAACTTGGGTGGTTAGTTACCCCATCACTGCTGAGCGGTCTTTGGGGAAGGGGCACTCACAAGTACAAGTACTTGAGCTCCTGGATACACTATGCAATCTCTAATTAAGCCTAGCCCTGGCCTAGATATTCAGTATTTTATTTACTTTCTATGAAATTCCTTACTTGTGCCAAAAGCCAAATGCCACATCCCAGTAGGACCAAATCTGGGATTTGTTGTAAGCTTCTGTGCACAATCACACCCAAGATCACAGATTGGTTCAAAACAATTGGAAAAGCACTACTTTAGGGAACTTGGGGGGGTGCCCTTTTTCTGTTTCAGAATAAACATTTCAAAATTTCCCTTGGAAGGGAAGTCTGGAGAGGGAAATCATGGCATTTGGTTTAATGAACCTGACAGGTGAGCTTCCAGCTTTCCTCTTTCCCAGGATGCTCATCCTCCTCATGCCCCGTCAAAGTCCAGGGTGCCGGGGTGTGTGGGGTTCCCGGCTGTGGAGCCTGGAGCTGGGCTTTTGTGAGCACTGGACTTTTGCAGCTCCCAGCCCCGCAACAAGGAGCCCGCAAGCCCTAGGGCTGTTGATCCTGGAGCAGGCTGCCTTGGAGCTGCAGGCCCCAAGGGCTCCAACTCCAAAGCGGTCCAAGTGATGGAGAAGCCCTGGATCTGGGGACCCTGGAAGCCCACCAGGTGAAGTGAGCAAAAGCCTTCCTGGCAGGCGGGCAGGCTTCCAGGGGAACCTTTGCCTGTGTTTTGCTGGCGGGTCCCCAAACCTGCCTAGTTCCAAGAAACACTCTCATTCCAATAATTTGGCATTTTCCGACACAGATCTCTTCCATCTGAGAATTCCTGCCCAGCCCTGGTATACCCTCAGAGCTTCAGGGGTTACCTCTGATAAAACGAGGGGAGATTTGGGCTTTTGGATGTATAATTAGCTTCTTTGTGGCAGAATACGTGATAACCAGGTCTGCGGACGGGGAGAGGAAGTTCTGCGTAGGCGAATTATGGGGGCTTTGTGCCCTCCCCTCTGACACTAGTCAGCACCAAATGCAGAACACAGGATTAAATAAACCAACTCTTTGTCTGCTTTGGTACCAACAATTCATATTTGATACTCATTAGATTCAAAAATGAAGTCAAGCATCCTGGAAACACACAGAATTTATCAAGCACCTCTGTACTTCACGAAGCAGCAAAGGAAGGATGCAGCCACATTTCTTCCTCCACACAGATCATCATCAGAAAGTTTTGTTTTAAATCTTTGTTTTATAGTCCCATTCTTTTTTTTTTTTTTTCCTTTTTCTCCTCTTAAAGTCACCTTGTGTGACAGATGTCACCAGGCCTCAAAAGAGCCGCTCAGATAAATCGGTAAATAATATTCATGAAATAGTATGTGCTAGCATATCCCGCTTTTCTTTTTATCCGTTCTAACAATACCAAATTCCTCATCCCTGAGACTCACATAAAGCCCACGACAGAGGGTTCACATTCAAACTCCAATCAGCAATTCACAAACTAACACAGAATGATCTAGCTGATTTCACTAGGGACCTCCATATGGTGATGAGATTTATTCTGAGCCATGTTTAGGTTTTGTAGTTGTGGACACCATACACAAACCCTGAGAGAAACTGAGATTTTTAAAGCTGAGCTGGGAATTTACTAATACAGCTCCTACTGAAATAAACGGATGCTATTTGCCCTCAAAATCTCAGTCATCTTAGAAGTTGGACAGAGTCCTGTATCCTGCATGTTTATTTCTCAACCAAAATAAGGATAATCTCTTTCAGCCTTTCAAGTCTCCAGTTCACTACAACAATTTCCCAAAGCATACTTTTTTAGACAGTACTTTTGCTGTTATATCCTGGAGGTGGATATGTCTTCTTCAGTTGTAATATTTTTAACCTATAAATTGTTCGGTTGGATTCAATTTTCAAAAAGCTATAATAGGGAATTCATATTCCCCAACTCTTTGAAGCATGTAATAAATACACATTTTTACAGTATGGTATAGGTGTGAAGTTTGTGTGGCTTGTCTTCAAAAAAAAATAACACTCCAGATATATTCTATTTTTTCTCCCTATAGTTTGAAAAATTGACTGATTTTTTTTCTTTCAGTTTTGCCTGTTTAAGTACAGGGCTGGAGTTGTTTTTTTCTGTATTTTTCCCTTCAGACAGCATATTTTCCTGATGGAACTCCCCTCCCCCCAATACACAATGTGCTTTTCTGATTTACCAGCTCTAGCATTTTCTCAACAATCATGTGAGCGAGAGCAAGTACTGAATATTTTTAGACACTAGAACGAAGCAGATGGCAAAGGATGTGGAAGATCAATAACTCTAGTTTTTGTAAAGTTTACAGCTCTGCTTATTTCAGTGTATTTCAAAATGCAACGAGAAGAATATAAAACTTCATAGAATGAAACAGGAAAAAACTGCACCGGCCTGGGTGCCTTGTAGGAGAACATGTTTCAAGCCGTTCTTTGAAAGCAAGCCATGCACTTGCTCCAGCTTTAATTGTGAACTCTCCCTTTGTTAATTTAATTGTACTCATGTTGCTGTTTGGTAAAAGGTCTTGGACAGATGTGTGCTCATCTGACATTCTTCCAAGCATGTCTGCGTGGTCAAACTTGAAAGGTTTTTGGGAGCTGAAAGTCATCCCATCAGGAACCAGAAATAACACCATCTGCTTTAGGTGACTAAGCACACTTCAAGAATAGCCATCTCCCTCCTTCTGGGCTCAAGCCTCTATGCTCCCTTGAGCTTTTCCTGCAGAGCAGCTGCCCTTCAGAGGTGCAGAGGAAGGGGAAACCATAAAAAAAGTTCTGGCCACAACACAGTTTTCACTACCACTTCAGGAGCCTGAGGGCTTAACTGAAAACAGGGTGTAATCAGGCAGTTGCTCAAAAGCTGCTGGTGCAGTGCTGGAAACGGGATCTCCTGGCCCAAAGTAGGGGCACTTAACAGGAGAAACCAGTATCCTGTTTTGTGTCCTTGAGTAAGTCCCTCCATCCTTCTGCACCTTCACTTCTCAGCTGCAGAACGGGGCAGCACAACTTCATTTCTGTGCCTCCTTTCCCTTACAAATGGCAAGGCTCGCAGGGCAGGCGCTGGGTCTATGACCCTGCAACATGTGGGAAGGTGTGTTGTTATTAGCCTGCAAGCATTAAGTGGAATTAGGAAAGCCAGCCACCAGACCAGCAGTTGACAGAGGTCAGAGGCAACAAGCAAAATTCCCCCAAAGTCATTAAGACAGAGTTAAAATTAGTGAGTGTGTTTCCTGGTGGGGCTGTGGGGCTACAGGGCAGGCACATCCCACCCTTCAGCAGTATCTGCTGCAAGCATGGTGCGAGCAGCTAAATGCCAGAGACAAAGAGGCTGGTAGGCAAGCAGATCCTGCTGTAGCTTTTCATCCACGGCTGCTGACCTTTCCAGCCCTGTGGCTTCTGTTTGTTAATGGGAATGCCCGCACTGTGCTGACGAGGAGGAACGGACCGGGAGCCCTTCATGCATTTCCCTGAACTTGTAACGGAGCAGTCCCTAAAACCGGGGAATGAGAAGGGGCCAAAGAAGACCAAAACACATTTCGATGCTTTGTTTTCAACAGACGTAAGGCAGCTGAGGTTTACATGGTATTTTTAGTCCTTGCGACATCCTCAAGCTCTTTGTGCTTGGTGCTGGCAAGGCAAGCATCACACAGCTGCCATCTTGCATTCAGCAAGGGCCAGGGGACGGGGGGGGCTAGGACCAGCAAGGCTCCTTGCCTGTGCAGGAGGTCAGGAGGAGACACGTGGGGCAGGGTGGCGATGCTCTTCTCACACCCACTTTAAAGGGTTACTACGGGGTTTCCAACTTACAGCCAGATCCTCACCACCCAAAAGGGGGCCCCGCGAAGTGTCTCGGTGCCATCTCTAGCAGCTGTCCCTTCCACCCGAGCAGTGTCAGCCTTGGAGCCAGGCCAGCATCTACGTGTGGAAGCTGTTCCCTCCTCCAACCTTCTGGACCTTAGGCAAAAGAGCTACTAAATGAGCCATACTGACACCAATACTGCAATCAATTTGTTAATAAGGATCAGAGACAGACTCTGCTGCTGGGAGGAGGAGGAGAGGGGAAAGGAGATCATTATTTTTAATTTAAATAAATCAATATGTTAATAGGGGAAAGGATGCACCCCGCACAAGGATGGTGGAAGGGGGAAGGCAAATGAGTACAGCTCGTTTTTTTGGTTTGGGGGTGTGCTATGTAGTTTTTCTGGGTTTAAAAAAAAGGAAATTATTTAATACAAAAAGAGTGAGAGTAGACAACTTTAAAAGTCCAGTAATAGCAAATAACTAATTATACCCATCTGAGACTCAGAAGCATGCCTGGCTCTTTTCTTTCTTTAAAACAAATTAAAGAAAAAGGAAAGCTTCATTCCCAGGAGGGCTTATCTAAGGCCTCTCATCTCTAATACACATCTAAAGGGACAGGGAAAATATCTTTTATCACTTAAATCTCCCTGAAATTTAAGACCAGCTGGGATTTTTTTTATGTGGATATGATTCATTAAATTCATATCATTCCAAAGAAACCTTCCTGCCGGTTTATCTTTGCTACTGCAGTCATCTCTCCAGAAAAGCACAGTTTCCTGAATGTTGTCAACCTGGACAGCTCAATTTTTGGCTGAAGTTTAGATTTCATTCGGAAACTATGGAACTGGCCCCACATTTTTCTTTTCAGGGAACTGGTATGTGCAAATGATTCTCGAAGTCAACTTTTTCCCCTCTGCTGAGACAATAGGAAAATCCTGCACCACCGTACCGTTTCCAGCCGTTAGGCTTCTCAGTCCTGAGAGGTGGGGTGGTTTTATTTTCACAATACATTTCAATATTTATACATTGTACTTGGGGGTTTAGCGTCTTTGATCAAATATAGGTACAAGAGTTCTGAAGGCTCGGCTCTGAGAGCTGGCTCTGAGAGCAGCCGCATCCACCTTCCGCTGGGATCAAATGCAGTAAGTTTGTATTTCAGCAATCTAAGAGCCGCTCTACAGTGGAGTGATGTACAGGCTGACAAACAGAAGGTTGTGGCGGAGTTAATATCCCGGTATAACGTGAAGCCACTGAAATGCTCTGAGCAACGCTCCGCGGAGTTTTAGCAGGAGGAAAATGTATGTTTTACATAATGAGCTCCTTCACATATAGTGCCACAAAAGTTACTAGGGAGACGGTCTGTCTTAAGTGCAAAGAAAAACAAAGGGAAGTTCATGTGGCAAGATTGCTCCTTGCTGGCTCCGTCTCGCAGCCGATGCGGAGGGTGGGGAGGCACTTCCAAGGGCGAGCGTTTGAAAAGCGGAGCTGAGCCGGGGCACCCGGGCGGCGGGGAGCGAGAGGCTTTGGGAAGAGGTCAGGCAGAGGGCAGGGTGGATCGAGTTCAGGGGCGGCTGTGGAAGAAAGGATGTGCGGCCCCGACAGATGCTAGTCGCGTTGTTCGGCGCGCCGTTGGAGGGCACGTGAGTGCCATGGTGATGGGTGCGCTCTGACATCCCGAATAAAGGAGCCCGAGATGGGGGGGCTCTGGCGAGGGGGGAAGGGGCCGTATCCCAGCCTACGTGAGTACCTCAAATCAGACTGCACCTAGCACTCGTGACGTTAAAAATAACTGCAAGCGATTGCATAGAAGTAAGCAACCCGGAACTCCCTGAGTTTATCCCACGGTAGAAGAGCGAACAGTTTTCACCCTGGGGTTTTTCTGTTCTCTCATCCGTTAAGCAGACACAGCTCTGCCTTTTGAACAGCTCCATAGGACATGGCCGAGAGCGGGAAACTGCCCCCGGACTCCCCGTTTGGAATGCGTCTTTCCCCAAGCAGGTATCTGGGCACGTCCAGCTTTCGTGTTTCCCTGGCTGAAAGTATCGTTTTTCCTGTTTCCTGTTTTCCTCTGGAGGAGCTCACAACTTCCCTGCATTTTAGTTCTACTTATTACTCAAAGATTTACAGTTATATTTTTAAGGTTCAGAAAATTCAACTCATGCAAATACTCTCTGTTAGTAAAGGCTATACAATCTGGTTTAGATGCAATCCTTAGATTCAAATTAGGGCTTTTACCACATTTCCAAAATCCTCACAGACCTCCGCTACCTCGAACTCAGCGAACGTGATTAAAAGTATCGGCTCCTCTAGCCAGATTCCTGTGGGAGTATCAGATCGAAACTAGATTATTGGGCTAAACCCCTGCTTTTCAATTCAACCCAAGTTAGCAGTCGGGATCCTCTGGTTACAATTTGAAGCTATCATCAGCATTTTGGGGCCAGACTCGTACAGGAATCATCAGCGAGAGCTCGTGCCACAGATTCACTTTGGCTTTGCAGCTCCTAAACGCGATACAGCTCTCTGCCGATCTCCAAATGCAGCCAGTAACATAAGCTAGCAACCTTCACTAAATATTCCTAAATTATTATTTTTAAAAAGCCTAGCAAAACAAGAAAAATTCTCCTGGTAGAATAGTTCTCAGATTTAAAAAATCTCTTTACTTATTCAATAATGGCTTTTGCTTTAGGACCTCATGCTGTCATCACAAGAACAGTTTTTACCAGTGGGCAATATCTTGCTGCTGCCTTTAGACCAGCAATTAGAACAACTAACAGATAGTCTAGACAATAGCCAATTTATCTGCAGAAAGGGGATTTGCATTTCTCTTTATATACCTTATATTAAAGATATACAGTATCATAGAATAATTATCACTATATGAACAAATTATAATTCTAAGGTCTTCAGAGCAGTGACCTTCCATTTTTATAGTGCACCTGCACAAAAGCTTTTAAGCTGTTTAAAATGTTTTGAGCCTCTTGTCCATAGCCTTTGACTACTCCTATGATATAATTATCAAATGGTTACATATATATAATATACAATGTATAATTAATATTGTATCATATATACTAATAATATTATACTAAAATATACTTACTCAATATTAAATTATATATTATTGTTACTTATGCTTTATACATTATATCTTAAATTATGTCATATATTGTATATAGAATTTTTAAAAAATATATAAAGCCAGCATTTCACATGTCTCCACACATGATCAGACATGTACATACATTCAGCTGTGGGTATTGTGCATACATATGTCAGCAGCATGCTATTAATGCATAACAATATTTGGGACTGCTGTTTTTTAAGTATATGGTTTAAAGGAATTTCCTTAAGACATATTCAGTAATTACATAAATAAAATAGATTATGAAAGTCTACATAGGTATCAGGTGCTTTCTGTTAAGAAGACTACTATGAAAAAAGTATTAGTAGCTGAACCTAATTATTGGTGATGAAAGTAATTTCGTTTCAAACATCCTATTAACTAAAATCCATACATAGAAATTATTGGCTGCTCGCACCAATCCCCATTATAAAAAACAGTGAAATCCCTTTGCAAAAAAAGGGAAGACTACAGCTTAAACCTTAAGTACTTCGATAAAAATATAAGATCGGTTTCATCCCAAAGTACAAATCCCAATCTCCATCTAAAACTGCCTGACCCTAAAATATATTCAGAGCTTGTTCTAATCACAGGAGATGTATTCTGAATAGGACAGCCCTCTATCATCTGCTAAGTCTCTTTAAGTCATCGTTTTCACTGTATCTGAAAAATTAATTCCTTTTCAGAAATATTCTCATCTTCTACTAAAAGAAAAAAAAAAAAGCTTTTTTGATGTAGAGTGACAGGATTATGAAGTGACCCTTCAGGTCAGAAGGAGACTTTTCCTTTTCTCATCAAGGAAATCAATTTCTAAGTCCAAGTCTCTTAAAATAATATATTCTTGTGGCATGCATACAGCTTTTTTTGATCTGCTATGAAAAGAATAAGAGGTAAAGAGGATCAGGGGTGGCGATGGAATATTATAATCTGCCACACTCACACATCAGCCTTTCACTAAGTAATTCCAGATAAATTGAGGATTTACATATTTAAGATTAAATGGGGAAAGAGTAGTGATGCATAAATAGAAGAATACAAAGATACAATTTAGGGAAGTTAACTCTTAAAAACTTAATGTTACTTGATGTTTGATACCCTTCCCTTGTCCCACCCCATCTTTTTTAAAGCACATAATGTTTATTAGGAAATAACCAGGATAATCTCTTTTAGATCAACTGAGCATAAACACAGATGCCTCAGGGTTTCTCTCCTCCACCCCTCCCACCTTCACTACTGAAAAAATACCAATTACCATGACAAGAAACAGTTAAATGCCTCCAAAGACACATACACACAGCAGATGGAAAACAGGAGGAAACCAGCTGGAAGTGTGTTTCCCTTAGAACTGTTTTTAACAGCCTGTGCACAAATAATGTCTCACTAATACGCAGATAAAAATAAAACATAAATATTTAAAAGGTGACTGGTCAAAGCAACAAGATGGCATTCGATATGGGAACTTTCCCTTCTCTATTCCCTTCCATGTCCATACTCCAGGTAATGGTTCAGAGACATCCTGAACCAGGTCTCTGATTCAGGGAAGGTAACTTTTACATGAAAGCTCTGGTAATGGCCGTAACCTTTTGGTACTGCTATTTGCAAGGCACATGGGCTTGCCTTGTTTTTTATTACTCACCTGTTCAGCCTTTGCTTTTATGTTGAGCTTCCTGTGTGGAGGGCTTCCCGACGCTGCCTGCCCCAGCTGAGCTGCAGGAGCAGTTGTTCACACCAGCGCACAACAAGGAGGCCAACCCTTTACAAAATTCCTTCTGCTCTCGGGTGCTCAACCAGAAGCATTCTAAAGGAACTTTCTCCAGAAAACAGTAGGCACTTTCCTGATAAGCAGGATATTTTTAAGATGTCCCACAAAGTAATCTGAGATACCCCTAATCCATGTTTACCACCAAACATCTTGGCCTGACCTCCCCAGAGTCCACACAGCACCCACGCTCCCTTGTACCCCTGTGGCTTTGCCATTAGGGAGAGCAAAATCAGTGGAGATGAGGAGAGATGGAAATGCTCATGCCCCTTTCTAGCTGAAGCAATGCAAGAGTGGGCAGGAGAAAGCACAGGCATTGCTTGCAAGAAATAAGAGGGACTTCAGCACTAGAACTGGGGCAAAGGCAGCTGCAGGGGACAGCGGAGATGAGAAGCCTACAGTTCTTCTCGAGGATTCCCCAAGCCAGAAGCATTTGTGCTATATCCTGCTTGTCCTGTCTTTGATCTTAACAACTGTATTATCAGCTAGAACAATTTTAAGCAGTGTAGATGGGTCGGCCATCACTTATTTAGACCCCTTCCTTTGCAGTCCCTTCTCCACCGATTCTCACTGGGCAGCCCTCTCGCACTCACCAGGAATTCAGCAAAGCAGATCCTTAGCTGGTGTTAATTGGTCTAAGTCCGTTTACTTCAAAGAAGCTGCTCAAATTTACAGTGCCCAGAAATCTGACCCAGTTTCACTTCTCCACATTATGTGGTCTCTTGATGCAGTAACAGATGTATTCCTTCTGCTCTGGGTCTGAAGCTTTAAGTCATTCCACACGTTTTTGAGAATCCAAGAAATCTGGATTTTTTGGAGCAAATAAATCCTGAACATGGTGACTTACTCCAATGAAAGAAGTTGGAAGCTCTAGAACATAATGCAGAAAAGGAACGGTACATCATGCTGGTCCACCCGAAGCCAGAAAGAACTAGAAAATCCTCTCATGAGACATCTAGATGACAGGGGAAGGCAGGGGAACACATAAGCACCTGGAGGAGTCTTGGCCTGAATGACAGGAGGCCATCAAACATGCTCTCTAGACAACTGGTTAAACAAGTAATCAAGAGTGATTTGGCCCAAATAAGGTTTTACTGATTTGGACCGGTAAAAGATGGTTGCATGTAGTCTGATGATTCAAGGTAAAACATAAGGATGTTATTTACTTCTTTTTTTTGTTAATTATTTTTTACAGCTTTTTTCACATGCCTTCAGAACCAAGAGGTGTGAGTGAGCCCTGGTCAACGCCACTCTCTGTTTAGGTACAGCCCTAGCCTGCTTCAGAGGGCAGCTGTAGCACAGGCAGTAACAGCGAAGGCAGTGGGAGGTAAGGAAGGAGGACAAGTAATTGCTGGTCTGTGAGGCAAAGATGGGGAGAGAATGGTCTTACTCAGGCGGCATCACGACGGTCAGCAGCTAAGGATGAGCACTTCTCAGAAGCTTTTCCTGTTCAAATTCTGGCAGCACATCACTTGGCTTTACCAGAATATTAAACATAATTTTAAAGTTGTTGTTTTTTAGTGCTCAATTTCCTTGTTAAATGTCTACAGAAAAAGAAAGATCTGTTTCCTGTGATGTTTCTTTCCCTCCATGAATGAACTATACTTTTGTCTGTTTTTATTTTTGTACTGCCATATTTATACCTAACACCTTCAAACACATATTATTTTAGACATCTGATACCATCTAGTGTTATTGCTGGCTTTTCACATCTTACACTTATCAAGTAACCACAGTCAGCAACATGTCAGAGTTCATCACTGCATCACGTCAGTAGTAAAATAAAACCTGCTTCCCATCCAATATCTATATTTACACACCCCACAGGTGGGTGGTGAAATTTACAGTTCGTCTAGGAAATTTACTCTCCTTTAATCTCTGGAAATTAGTTTATCTGTATGTATACGTATCATTATCATCTAGTGCCTCACCACTGATTTATTTCAGCCTCTGTAGCAAATAGGCTGGGATTATTAATAACAAACACAGGTATTTATAAACAGCCTATGCACAATCTTGGGTGCACTGAGGTCAAGGGTACACTTGCTTTGAAGCAACCGATGTTTCACTCTGTTTTTCAGTGAATTAGGTGAGATTTTAATTTGCAAATAGTAGTGACTGGTGCAAAGTCTTCCTAAATATTCATAGTTACTAAAAGCTGGTGCTGTCCAGGAAGGGGATCCTTATATGATTTCATACTAAAAGAGGACAAGATAAACAAGAAGAGCCAATTTCTGCTGGACAACATAGTGTGTTCATCTGTTTGGGCACAATGAGCTTTAAAACACAAAGTGTTGCTGAACTGAAAATATGCAGAAATACAGTATATTCATGAAGGTAAAAAAGAAAGAAAGGAGCAGTGCGGTTAGTATTATAAAAGATGGTGGATTAGTATCCATGGAGACTCCTTTCTTTTCTTTATTCACCCAATATGTACAGGACGATTGGTGATTTCTCTACAACATCCCAACACTGCCTTAATCTGGACAGACAGCAAACACTTCTGTAGCTAAAAGGGTAATTTGGACTTCATGTCCCTTAGCTCAAGGCCTCTCTTCTTGTGTAATTGGGATGGATGTCAGTTATGATAGTAATTTCTGCAGCAGGGCCACTTGCCTACTTGGGAAGTGGACCGGTGGCCATCAATACTTTTAAGTCACTCAGCAACCTAGAAACAGCGATCGACAGGAGGTTCATGTTTATTGCTACCCCTTGCAAACAATTTACTACCTCCAAAGGAAATTATTCTTTAATCATTAAGTGCTTCATTGGAATCGGGACGGGGGGGAGAGTTTATTATTTCATAGCTTTGTGGAACATAAAATTAGGATATTTTTCAGTGTTGTGTTTCACTTGCTTACTTATGACTGCTGGCAGTAGGTACTAAATGCTTTTACACACTAAAGGTGTAGTTTTCTGTGATGTTTACACATGCTAAATACCTGGGGCTAGGAAACAGATACCTGCCTTTTAGGAGCACTCGTCCAGGCAGCCCTTTTTATTATACAAGCCATGTGAATGAGATCATCTTAGAGGGAAATGCCCTTTTGTGCCTCTAGTAAGAAGGTAAAGAACAAGGAAAAGAGGGAGAAAACCTACCTAGACAGGACTGCCTCCAAAAAATGAGGTGTTGGCATATGAATGTTAATAAATTTTGATATTGGAGAAACAATTCAGCAGGTAGGAAGAGCTTCCTCATGCCTCTCTTTCTTTCAAGATGTATGGTTAATTTATAAAACAACCACTAAAAGTTAGCACATTTCATATGTGACAGTCTGCACTTAGAACAAAACTGCGTTGAACACTGAGTTAGCTGAAGCACGCCAGCAACACTGCATCTCCCCAAAGTAGACCTGGCCACGTCCTCCAGATATTGCTGCACAGTCAATCAACAGCTTAACCAAAACGGTAGAGTTGTCAGCACACACTGCAACCCACTCAGATGTGGCCACACCAGTTGTGAGAGCAGGCATGATGAAGAACTTCAACTAAAATAACACGCCACCAGCTATCGGGAGTTCGGCTCCCAGGAGCTCCAAAGAGGCTGGATCCAGCAGACAGGCTGTCCCACGGCACGGGGAGGGAAACATGGTTTTGGATACACCCCTGTCTAGCATAGGGCCTGCAGCCCACTTTGGACCCCCATCCAGAGGCACACAAAAATGCACTGTACTACTTCCTTCAGGGATCTTTAAGGGTTTACTCAAGCCAATTACACTGTAGTAACACAGAGGTTACAAAGACAAGAAAATGTCGATAACAGAGAGGGACAGTCACAGCCTCAGGGCTAACTGCTAATGAGAATTAGCAATGCATGTCCCTATGCCTATTATCTAGGAACTGAATAACACTAGTATGTATGATATGACCCCAAATGTATCTAGTCTTCCACTCCTCAGCTTCATTTCCCCTCTAGTTTCCCCTCCGCTACTCCAGTTACACCTTTTTAGTGTCTATGTTGTGCATATATCTCTGGCTATTCTCGTTCTCTTTCTGCCAGTGCATGTGCAACAGCTCTGTTGGAAAGTTTTCAAGAGGTAGGCTGTGAAAATAACATATTTTTTTTTCTATAGTAACATTTTTCAAGGGCTAAGAACTGACTTGGATATAATCTTTTTTCATTTCTCATGAAAAAAGGTTGACAACTCTTATTTTGAAACACTGTCTTATCAAAGAAAAAAGGAAGAAGCAGCTGTTTCACACTCTTTGAAGCAAAACTGACTAAAATATCTCATATTTGTGTTTTACTTAAATGTTCTATTTTCATTTATATGACAAGAGGACTTGGAGCAACCCATTAGAATTTAAGTGATGCCTGTTCTGGCTGAAGTCTTGAGGAACTCCAAACCAGAGAGTTCTCTCATGTGAACACAGGACTTTGATGTCACCGGCATGTACAGCAACAAACGTATTTATAACAGCTTTGACAACAGCGGTTCAGTCTACCTCAGCTGATAACCCAAAGTCAACAACATATGTACATCTTCTTCACTCTTGTAGCACACGTGGGCTTTTCAGCCAGAACTACTTTCTATGTTTAAATTAAACATATGATATAGCTATATACTGAAATGCTTTCCTTGTGAAAGGTTCCTAGATGGACTGCAATAATTACTTGCTTTTACATAGTTTCAGAAGGTATGTAAAAGCCCCTCTCAATTTGACACTGATGTAACTTGGGTGCCTTTTAGTTTTAACAAAGACAGCTCTTAAAGTATCCTTATTTTTACTGCTGTTACTATATTAGCAGCTGAAATGTGATTATCCCTTTGAGATGCATCATGTCACCTATAGTTATCTGAAATGCTGTTCTCAATTCATTATACACAGAAATAAAGATACAAATCCAGTCCTGCAGTCTCATTTTATATGACAGCTCTCAGTCATGTGGGAGATGTGTACCACTAAACTTGTATTTATTATAAATCTATATTAAAAGCCTGTCCTATATGAGTATGTGGATTAGAAAATGTGTTTCCTGAACATGTCTACCAATGCACAGTCCAATCCATATTCCTTGCCCTAATATAGATCTAATAAAAATGTTCACAAAATTCTTAAGGGTTTGCTGCCTTTCAATTTCTCCCCCTCAGGTGCTTCCTTCCCAGGGGACTGGTTGTTTTAAAAACAAATCTAACTACGAGTCTTGTTTTTCCTAGAAAATCTCCAGATAAGCACAAGCTGAAATCGCCTTTTTTTTTTTTCATCAAAGCTATTTCTTTATATCTTTGACATTGTTTTTGTTCTTTTAAATTAAAGGGGGAATCTGTAAATCTCTGAAACTGCAAAGGACTGTATTGCAGCTCTGTCTGGGAAAGGCCATGGTTTAAGGCAAAGCTTGTAGCTCTGGAGTTGAACACGCGGGCTCCCAGCTCGCACCACATGTAAAGGGCTTTCCAACCCACTGCATTAACAGCGCGTTTCTCTGTGCATAGGTGTGGCCACCCTAACTCTGGGACAGTCGGGTAATGTTAAGTCATCTGTTGCATGGACAAGGTCAAGGGAGGAAAAGGGAAAATGTGTCATTTTCCATCACTTCCCACCACTTCCAAATTTAGAAGTGAAGCAAGGTCTATGGAAAAAAGGCATTACCTCCCACAACACACCTTGACTCTCTTCTATCATTAGACCATCACGGCTACAGTAATACAACTGTTACAGGTTGAGGAGCAACAAGAGTTTAATTACCCACATATTCAGCAAGGGAATCTTCTGGGTTGTTGCGGTGCATTCAGAAAGACCTGCTTTAAATTAATTTGAAGCAATACGCAGCATTCCCTGCGAGAGGCACACTGCTTTGTTGAATCGATGCAGACCGCTTCTCTCTAAGGCAAGAAGCACATTTGCACGTGCTGACAGAACCCACGTGAAAGCCCAGAGTTGCTCAGGGCTTCCTTGACATGTTTGCATAATTGTGGTTTTTCAGACCAAAAGCGGAAGGTAAACTTCATTCATGCCTGACCTGCTGGCCTTCACAGCTGGAACATGTTGGGAATCACTTCTGGCACCGAAAAGGTTAATTGTCTCCTGCTGTGAGGTAGGAGTCTAGAAAAGGATACCACATTTGGTGGGAATTATAGTAAATGAGGTTTTCTTTATAGCACTGCTCATTCTCAACATGTTGAAAGGGCATTAGTTCACAGTCACTTTCTCTGGAATTATCAAATCTGCTCAGGAAGCCTTCATTAGGATATTAAACAAGACTTAATAAGTGAAAGTGATTTGCATCGCTGATAATCGTGCGCATTAATCAAGCAAGCTTCTGTCTCTCCCTCTGCAATATGTTTCATGTTCCATTGTAAAGCCTCTTTAATTCTGTAGGGCTTCTTAAAAGGGAAACGTTACATTTAGAAAGCCATTTTTAAAATGATTTACTTCGCAAAGATCACTATAAATAATGTTCAACTCACTCCTCAGCTTTAACCATCAATATAATTAATACTGAGGGGTTTGTATCAGGGATATGGACCAGATGTGTTCCCATTTATCAGATATAGATTGCACTTACTCTAATAAATGTGTTTTCATTCTGAGTAACTTTTGAAACCAAATAACTGCATGTGGCACTTTAATCTGAAGTCACAATTTTAGGCTAAGGCATTTATTTCTCATGCCATGGGGGACCATGCAAGCTTTCACTACATCAACCCACACGCCAGAGTCACACCCGCAGTTCTTAATGAAATTGTGTGGCAAATATCTCCTGCTGTTCAGTAATTCCAAGGTAACTTTGCATGATCTACTTTTAGGGGGTGATGCCACTTCTATAGAGCATAGCCAGCTAGCACAGTGTAATTAATACCTTACACTTCTCCAGCATCTTCCTTCCCAGGATCCCACAATGTGTGTAAATAGGTTTAATTTTCAGAACACCCCGCAAGACAAGCCTTTTGCACGCAGGTGAACCGACACTCAGGGGATAAATGTTTTTGCCTACACCAGCAAATCCTTGAGAAAACAGAATTAGACCCTTCAAAAGTCTTCCTCTGCTGCTCTTGCCACTAGCCTGCACTACGCCAGTGTTGGCCTCCCCCTCTAACATGGCCCCACAAACACCAGGAGGGCTCCGCACACTCACAAATGCCACCTGGATACTCCACAGCCAGGGGAATATTTTTAACAAGAAAACCAATATCAGTATTACTGTTCCTCACCGAACGTCTCACTAAGGATAGCCTTGAGGAAAATCTTGTCACAAGAATCAGCGGTCATTATGAAAAATGTGGCAAAATGAAAGCCTAGTTATTGTTTAGTGCATCAGGAAGGACTGTGGCTATGGTCTGTAAATACAAATATACAAAAGTGACCAACACCAGAGTCTAAGGAATAATATTGGTGTCAGGATGAAGAAAAGAAGCACAGCATCTAAACAAGCTCACCCACAGGGGTGACCTGTTATCCACAAAAACGTGCAAGAACAAGGAGGTGCTTATGCATGTATTTAGATGTCCAGATCAGAGCCTGAGCACCTACGACCGTGTTAGGTTACTTGTGATACATCTATGCTTCTGTTTCTGAAGAGAGAATTTCTGCAGGTCTGATGATTTAGTCCACTCCCTGGGAGGAGCAGCCATTGTTTCTCATTACTTGCTGCATGGACTTTTTGCAGTTGTCCTTACTGCATTTCATGCCATTTACATTCTCCAGAGACCTGAAAGCATCATTTAAGAAACCATCACTAAAATTAAGACTGCAAGAGTATTTATTGCTTTTAAGGAAATGCTGTTTGCTGGAGATCTTGTTTGCATTCACTCAGGCTGAGCACATAGCTTAAATGGAGCTAAAGAGATGATGTTTCTATAAAGTTGTGGGGACTCAATTCATTCTAATGGCCTGAAACATGAATTATGTGCCCTGCTTCACTACCTTCATGGTTCAGTAAGCTGCTATAGCTCAGATGGAACCATTTATCTGAAGAGAGAAAGATGTTATTCCCTGCTTACTGCTGATTTCCTTTTATTTGTGTCTATATATGTGTTTATGTGTGGTGTTTTCCAGATAGCAGGTGTTAAGCTTCATAGGTCTATCTGAACAATTTTATTTGTTTTCTAGAGCATACTTGAGAAGATCAACATCCAGTAATTCTTTTCTGTTTTCAGTATCAAGTTTTATGGTTGGACCACTCACGTGGGTGAGAAACTGTGCCTCTAAGCTTTGAAATCAGTTATGTGGATTCATTCTGACGATAACCAAATGGGAAAAATATTTCAGTGTCCGCTAATAAGAGCACAAATGCAACCATATTTTTTCCTAACTGCTGTATAGAAGTTTTAAATTTTCAAAACAGGAACATAAAGTTTAAGCTCTCAAATCTATGCTTTGATGTTTAAATGGATTTGGCCATTTATTTTTCAAGTATGTTGGGAGTTGCACTGGAGGTCAGTGCAGCAGGCTTGCCTGAACACGGTCCATTACCCTCTGCAGCAGCAGCAAACAGGGAACAAAGGGACCCCTTCATTATCACACACAAGGAAAACTCTGGCAGAGGCTGAAAGAAGGTAATGAGTATATCTACAGTGAAAAAATATAGTGTCGTACCAAGATACCCAAACCAGCTCTAATTGACAAAATGCGGTTTCTCTACAAGGCATTGCACTGTGCCATGTAAACATAGCCTAAACCTGTGTTTATGGTGGTATGTTCCTAGGAGTTCTGGGTAAAGTTAGCTGTAGGGCCAAGACCCCCTCCAGATCCCCTAGCTCTGACAACGGGAAGATTGGAGATAACGCTAATGACATCCCTCTATTCTGAATTATTGTTGCCAACTGTATCAGTCTTAAAGCCCCTACTCCTGGGATCATATGATTTGCTGAGAATCTCTACTCTCATTTAATAATAAAAAGGTAATTTCCATCAATGATGCAGAGGAAAGCTTGGAAGCATGACCAGAATATGTCCTAAAACCTCTTCTCTCCTGCCAAAAAATCCCTCAGAGGTAATAAAAGGACCCTAAAAGGTATTATTTTTAATCTTCCAATATTTGAGCCAATGACATAATTCTCTGTGCTGCAGCATCTTATGATTTTTGAGCACTCAGAAGTATTAATAATGCAGCCTAAAACAGATATTTGTGAAAAGACAGCACTAAATAGCATAGGGAGGAGGCACATCAGGCCTTCAAAATAGCATAGCAGAGCTGGGAAGGGAGGGAGGGGGAACGGACACACACGCTGTATCAGTACGACTAAATAAAACAGGTCCTAGATGTTTCTCCGTTCAGAGGCCAAGTAGAACAAAATGGCTGGTGCCCATATACGTCAGTTTGCTTTCCCCCAAAACGGGGTGGCTGTGTTCAAATTGCCTACTGGGACTAGTCCCTTGCTAATGCTGGGGAACTATGGCACTGGCCAGGAGAGTGCTAGTGGCTGTCAGCTAAAACCACGCCAAGAAGCCTGCTGAGAGCTGAACAATATAGATGCTCACACACAGGTGCTCAAGCCCGTGCCCAGGCCCGTTTTATTTACTACTATAAGCTCCTCTGCAGAGCTGCAGACTCGGGTAGCTGGGGAATGGGGTACATGCAGAAGCTCTGACCCAGTGGCAGGCGCGAGGGGGCTGCAGGATGATGGAAAGGGGTAAGAGAAGCACAAAGTGAGCGAGTGTCTGGCAGGTGGGAAAAGGAAAGCACGAGGAGCCGGAAGGCAGCAAAATGTGCAACTCTTAACACTAAACTGGAATTACTTCCTGAACAGAAAAGCGTAACTGCCCTTTTCTTTTTGCGATAAAATGTTACTACGTAGCTTCAGTTTCCCACCATCTCTCTGTCTTAGCACTTGTAGAATTCTCCTGACAAATATAAGCCTTACTAAGCCAGGCTGGCATATTACCCTGAAAGAATTCCGTACCAAGTTTTAATTGAATCTTTATACATCACATTTCAAAAATCAGGCAAGATGATACCAACCAACTGCTTTCAGGCAAAAAAACCCACAAACACACAAGAACTAGTCTATAATGAGATTGTTGATTTGGACTTAATTGAAGCAAATGCTGTTATAAAAGGCATGTGTATATAATTTCTCAGACTGCTAAAATTCATGAGTAATATTGGTGTCAAATACAGTTCTGTATGATTTTAAAATGGAGGAGTATGTCCAAATATAGGGCCTGACACTCTCTCCATTGCCTCTGACTTAGGTTTTCACTCCCTGAGAAAACGATTACACATTAGAGACAAATACGTACTCCAATTTGGAGGAAAATTTGGATGTGAAATTTTTGGGCAGGCTCATCTTATGACCTGAGGCCAAGTCTAGGAAAATTTTTTTATAACCATAGGGCACAAACACAGAGGGATCTAGTCACAAACATTTTTATTTAGTGGAAAAAGTAAAGCAGAAAGCTCTGGCCTTTGAGACACAGGAGAAAGCAAGGAAGTTGATTAGGAAGCTAACATAATCAAAGCACCTAGACTCTGCCAGAAGCCTTGGACATCACTTGTTTTTAACTGTGCAGGCCAGAAGGTCAGATATAAACCATAATAATTGCTTTCAGAAATTATAAAAAGCATTCAGCATTACTTCTCATAGAACACGAGTCTGATTCTGGTGATCATGATGTGCAAATAAGAGGAAATCCTTTCAAGGTTTTGTGCAAGCATTGCCATGGATTCTCCCAGCCACCAGCTTTCTCACTGTTAGGCGCTAAGTGATTGCTAATCTCTGTTTGGTAGCCCAGTTGCAGTGGGATCCTCTCTCACCAAATGACTTCTCTCAGAAACCCTACTCCTCTCCCCTGGGGCACCTTCTCAAACCTACAGTAGACAGTAGCTCACTGGTAATTTCTATAATGATGTGCCAGTGGTACTAAGATACTTGCCTTCTTGCTGGAAGCACTTGGATAACCTGTCAGTGTCTGTTATGTTACCATGTCATATCATATTCTATGTGACACTGCCTACAGGGCTGCATATATGGAGTTTCATGAGCCCCCTTCCAGTGGTCATGGCGGGTGTTTGGAGCAATATTTTTTACAACTTCTGGGGTAATTCAAAACACTTTTGGATTTAAAATAATAAAACTGACCTCGAACAGAGACTTTGCTGTTGGCCTGATGTATGGTGCATCATGAAAAGGACAAGAAATGTGCCTGCTATCCTTCACAGTAAACTATCACAAGGATCCAGCAGCCACATAAAATTGGATTCTGGCAGAGTGATCAACTCATTTGTACTCATCTTTCCTGTCATTTGCGTTGTGATCTGCTTAGCAATGTCCTCTTGGTGAACCTGACATTACGTCCTAAATGTACAGGTCTTTTTTTTTTGCAGCAGTATTACCACTCTCACATGCTGCAAGCTCAGTGTTGGTGGTGAAAAGTACTCAAGTAAGAGAAAAACACAGATTAACCAATCAATAAAAATTAGCACACAACCAAAGTAACTTAATTAATAGCAATGAGACTTCATCATAAAGGCAGAACATTAAAGGAGAATCACTGTAATCAAGTCTTCAAAGTAGGATTTACGGTACCCTAGTACAATAGCAACTGCATCTTTCTTCCTGTTGGAGATAGACTTTGTACAGAGAGGAAGAGAGAGGATGAGAGAGGAAGGAAGGAAGGAAGGAAGGAAAGAAGGACAACCGATGTTGTTGGCTTTCTATTTTGATATATCTGGGTGATATATCTTGTTCAAGGAAAACTGAAATACCAGTAAAGACTAGACAGGAATTACCAAGATTGTGGGAGGCTAGAGTCTGAACTGCTTTCACACCTAACATAAAAAATCTTAAAACCTTTTATAGATTGTTATTATTTTATCTACATTTATAAGAAAGCTAATCACTGTTATATCCTTAAAGGGTGAGGATAAGCTAGAGTACATTCAGGCTGCAAAATGCCTGTGAGAGTGACAGAGCCAAGGATGGAACCAAGGGGCTATAAATCCCAAATCCTTGCTCCGACAAATAGTTAATACTTCCCCTCAAATGTGAAGAAGGGTGATTTCTCTGGGTTATGTTACCCTTTGGGGCTACATAACCTCTTATTGCCCAAGAAATTAGTTGTTCAAGCTCCAAGTGAAGTAACAGGTTCCAGGACGGCACACTGTAGTGAAAAGTGAAGATCTCATATTCAGTTATCTGTGATAGCCTCTACCTCTGAAGAAAAATGCTCCTTTCAAATATAATTTTATTACAAAAGCAACAGAAAAGACTCTTTTCTTAAATGAAGTTTTAAAATTATTTTTACCACATCCTTCCACATCTCCTTTTTCTATGGATCAGAATGACAGAACCAGATGCTAAGCCAGAAATGACATTGTTCCACCTGCAACATCTGGCTCTTTGGCAAGCCATACAGGAAGCTTCAAAGTTGCATCTCTGCCTCTCACATGGTAAGGCTGCTGGTCGATTGCTTTATCTTCCTGGATGTAATTTTCCTTTGATTCACCTATAATTCTGAGGAACTGATGCATTTGTATCCATTTTGAATAAGGTTCTGTACAAATGCCACATTTGATCTCTAGGCAGATCCTTTTATTTCCTTTTATATGTTCTTTACTTTAATTCATGCACTAGCTTTACTGCTGCTCAGCTACATCGTGGCTGATACTTGCACACACGCCACAGCCTTTTTTCCCTACATGAAGTTAAATATCCAGGCTCTCAGCCATGCAAAACCAAGTAGAAATTAAAATACTTTTCTTCGTATTTCTCCTTGCTGCAGTGAGGCATTTTTAGAGGAGAGGCAGCCTCCTGTTACTTGCTAACATTCCTGAATCATTCCTTTCCTCAACTCCTCAGTCCTCTTCTATGAGATTTTTTCCGACTCTCTGTTTCTTGTGAGCATTAAATCAAATAAGTTAAACATTAAAGTAACTTTCAGATGAACCAGAAAAAGCAAGATGACTGTAAGTTAAGAGTGGGCATGACTCTCCTCAGAACCAGCTGGTCTAGTGAGGTAACAACTAATTTCAGCTGTTTCCAAGCACTTTGATGTCTAAGTATCAAAAAGCCCTCATCCCTACAAAATAGTGAGATAATCAAGATAGCGGAGAACTACACAAACCATGTATAGCATAACAGTGTTCTGGCTGGGCTCTCTAGAGGGTGCTGTGAAACACTCTGTTAATTAATAGGAAAGGAGTAATAATTCATTAGCATTCATTCATTTAGGATTTAAATCCTGATTAGAAATGTATCCCGCCCTACAGCTATCGGTATCTTTTCTCTGTGCTGGAATCTGTAAAAGGGAATGCGGTTCCCACCTTCACTCCTCTATTCCCTTCCTCAACTTGCATCAGCTGTCAGACTGAGATCTATTTTCCTAATCACCGTATCCCTGCTCTGAGGTAGGTAACATGCAGCCCATCTTAATGTGGGATAAGGTAAGGCCTAAGAAAATGATTTTTTTCTTAAAGGCACATTTTTTTCAGGTTCTCTACCTGGGGCCAACCAAAACGCAGCAGCTGCTTCAAAACAATATAACCTGTCATTAGTCCACAGAAAGCAATGAGTACTTTCCAGGATGTGGCCCAGAAATATTTGCCTCATCTATTTGCTTTAAACACACCGGGTCAGGCTCTGTTTCATGGTGGATGGACACAGTCCTACTTCTTAGCAAGTAAAACCCAAGGCAGAGGGAATTGCAGCTTTGCCTATGTCTAAGTAGCAAGCTCAAGGATAAATGCCTTGCAACCTACAGTCATAGAAAGTAAAATTAGTGGAGGTGAAATGACTGAGGATTGCACCAGTGTAACTGGCAGAAACATATGACCCACCGTGTTCCAGCTTCACTAAAATCAGCAGGAATAAAGGAAGCCTACATTTTTCTGAACTTAAGTTTATTTAAAATATGGGCAGAAAAGTACCCAAAACTTGTTTTGCCTTTCTGAGTTTTAATGATAATTCCACTCTGAGACAGAAAAGCTGTATTTTCTCCAACGTTTAGAAATTCCTTGACATGAAAGTTTCTAGGCATGGCTATTACATTCAGTAACACAGGAAGCTGCAGGTGAGGTTAAGTCCCAGTTCTCCTAGGTACTGTGTGAACTCAAGGTAAGAGATGGTCTCTTATGCAAAGGACTAGCAATAAAAATAAAAAAGACATACAGAAAGTGGCAATGGAAAGAGAAGCATAGAGGTGAAGTGACTTAATAAGGTTACATAGCAGAGCTAAGAGTAGAACACAACTCTACTCGTGCCTTCTTAAGTACCCACTAGAAGAGGCCATAGGCATCCTTCAGTGTTTCCAGGCAGACCCCCAGTATTTGTTACCCTTGATTGGATGCCTTCACTTGGCCTTTCTGGGGAAAAAAAAAAAGCCCTTGGACTGTACTTCACAATATTGCCACAGTAGTTTACAATTATAAACAGCTACAAGTGAGTTTGAACTCATTTATTATTTTTATTTTACCCATTTTACACATTTATGTAGTTGGCTGTATAGGAATATAAGTATATGTGGGGTTTGACTTGTTTCTCCTGCCATCTGTACAGACCACCTTTTGCAGTCTGACAATATGGCACCCATGGTTGATAATCTCTGTTACGAGGCAGCCACAGACAGTTTGTGGAGAAAGCAGTTTGTCAGTATTGTTTGCTTGACTCAAAAAGGAAATAAGAACCAAATATGATCTGAGAGTGATAGCTTCCATGGAAGTCTACACATCCTTTCCTCTCTTAAGAGTGGAGAAGCTAGCCAGAGGTGCAACACCTCAAGCCTTCTCAGACTGACAGTAAAGAACTCCACTCACTTCATGCAACAGCGTACAGTGAAAGGGAAGACATGGGTGTCTCTGGTTGTCGAAACCTCATGAAGAGCTAAAGGCATGCTGATTGCAAGCCTAGGAGTGAACAAATAAATGCAATTGATATGTATGTATTAACACGTACTTTTGAGAAGCAAAGGGGAAGCACTCCTAGCTCCAGTGGATACTGGCAATCACAAATTCACTGGGTAGGTGTTGACTGGTATCAGGTAATGCTCAGTCCTCACTGGCCCAGCTGCAGCAACCGCCTGTCTCCCAGCCCTCCCACGTTTCTTTCTGTCCAAGGAAACCAAACGACTGCTCTGCCCACTCTGGAAGTGCCAGTCACTCTCTTCTCTCAAAGAAGTCAAGTCCAACTCAGAGAGATTGTTCCCAGCCTTTACTTAGCTCGCTGACACTTCTGCTTCAGACCAGAAGGAAGTTTTGTGAACCAAAAACCACACCTGATTTTCTAGCCTGACATAGAAGCAAATACTCTTGCTCCAAACCTTGCCTCTCTCCCACTGGGCTCTGCACACTTCTGTCTGCCACAGAAACTTTGCCTTGCAGAAGGGTATCACCAGGGAAATGGAGTGGCATGGAGAAGAATCACCATGTGCGCGAGATCCCCTTTGCTGCTATGATCATTATCTGAGAGATTCATTAACTCTGTCAATAATGTCACCTAGCACACAGTGCTCTCTGGTATCTTGAGGAAAGGTCACAAAGAACAACCTAGGAGCTGAAAACCTACCTGGCACCAGTAAGATTAGACAGGATAGAAGACATGGCCAACAGAGGTGAGAGAGAGATGTGGAGATCAGACATGCAAAAGAGGTGGGTGCAGACTTCCTCCAGAGTCAAAAGTCTGAAGTGCCAGTGAAGCCTTTGCTTTGGAGTCCTTCTCTAATGCTGGCAGACTACGTAGAAATACAGATTTTTGGTCAGACCTACACTGTCTTGCCAGCTTTACAGATGCGCCTTTCCTCTTCTGCATTTTTAAGCTGTGCAGCTACCAAGAGAATTCTACAATGTTGAGCTTTATCTTCTGAATAAAAGAGCTCATCTTGTGTCCAAAAAGACTCAGTGTTTCTCTCCAAATATATGATTTTATGATTTGTCCTTCCTTATTTACAGTGACACTGTAGTTCCTTAATGGTCAGAAACCTAGGGCCTGATTTTCAAGTGTCAAGGACCATGAAAAAAAAATAATAATTCCCTGTGAAGTGAACAAGATCTGTGTGTGTGCTCAGCACCTTTGAAAATCAGGCTCTCTTGTGCTTAGCTATCAAAATGATTGGCACTAGGCATATCCCTAGACAGCGTGATCTATATAAAAGTATTCCTTCTTCAAAATCTTGTCACTAATTCCAAATCACACTCCTTCAAAACTCTGTCAAAAATATATTAAATTTCTACATAAACCAGTTCAGCTACTCTACAGAAGAACAGTTTAATTCACCCTGTTCAACCTGGTTAGGCTATTCATATTCTCCATTCAATTAGGCCAGCTCTATTTTTGATCACATCAGCACCAGAACAAACATCATTTCCCAGATTCGGTCTTAGGACATTCACCTTTTAATGTCTCCACTCAAACTCTGCCGTTTTGATGCTTTTTCTTCTGTTCCCCAGTCCTCTTCCTACATTTCATATAATTTTCAAAGGATTTCTTTCTATGGTGCCCTGTGAGACTTTCCTCCACCGTCTCATGGAGTGCCTCAAAAGTGAATGGCGATTCGGCTTCTCTTCGGTCATTATCCTTTATGTGTACATTTGTGAAATCAACAGCATTCTCTTTACGAAGGCAGTGACACTGTTCTTTCATAAAACACTATTAATATTTCTTCTGTGTCTGTGGTCTTTCCCAGGAAAAATGGGATGACAGAAGGTGTCTCCACAGTGGTTAGGGAATTCTCCCTATTTTTGAGTGTGCTTACATCAGGCAGCTTGCATGTGCACACCCACCCACAAGCAGATATGCTTTTATAGCAAATTCAGTCCATCTAGTAGATGGAAATCAAAAGGGCTACACTGCCCTGTGACACATCTACCAAATACCCAGGAGAAAAATTTGGCATTAACCTTCAATAAATGAATGGATTATATTGCAAATAATAAGATGGATAAATATAGGCACAGTCTATGAATTAAACATTGCCTAACTTTGCATGATGCTAATTTATTTCGGCATATCTTGATGATTGTGCTGTGGCTGTGTCCTTCTGAATGCTTTTTAATTGTCCAGTGGTTGTCCTTTATAATCCAGCTGCTGGCTACAGGAAACTATACAGTAATTCATGTCAACACTAGATACACAACCGCACACACACATTGTATACCGGACATGCATTATGCTTTGTGTGGTACAGGTAGAGAGACAGGCATACATGTACACAAGGCCTCATTAATTTCGACAAAAATAAAGCAAAATTCAGTCTATTGAACTGATTAGAAATACTGTCAGTAGAGTAACTGTTTGTGTATAATATGACTGTAGACTAAAGTTTTGTTTGCATTTCCACACAACAAAGCATTAGCATTCCTGGTACGGAGAAATATTATCTTATTCTTAGGAGTAAATCTCTGCGTTTGGCCTTCTGTAAAAACTACAGGCCTCTGCCAAGATAAAAGCAACCTTTATTGGGTGCTGTACAACAACAGAAGAATGAGCCACTGCTCCAAAGGCAGTCCAACGTACAAAAAAGATGAGAACAGGTAAAAAGCAAACACACAGAGAGGGGACTTGCCCAAAGTCCCAGGTGTGTGGCAGGTATTTAGCTCCTGTAAGGTTTGGCTTGAAAACAGGGTGAGACTAACACCAGACGAGATGGAACAGCCACTGGTGGGAAGACAGCTATATACTCCACTCTGGTGAGAGCCCACCTGGAGTACCGTGTCCAGCTCTGGAGCTCTCAGCACAGGAAAGACATGGACCTGTTGCAGCGGGTCCAGAGGAGGGCCACAAAAATGATCAGAGGGACAGAACACCTCTCCTGTGAGGAAAGGCTGAGAGAGTTGGGGTTGTTCAGCCTGGAGAAGGCTCCGGGGAGACCTTATTGCAGCCTTTCAGTACTTAAAGGGTGTTTATAAAAAAGATGGGGACAAACTTTTTAGTAGGGCCTGTTGTGACAGGACCAGAGGTAATGGTTTTGAACTAAAAGAGGGTAGATTCAGACTAGATATAAGGAAGAAATTTTTTACAATGAGGGTGGTGAAATGCTGGAACAGGTTGCCCAGAGAGGTGGTAGATGCCCCATCCCTGGAAACATTCAAGGTCAGGTTGGACAGGGCTTTGAGCAACCTGATCTCGTTGAAGATGTCCCTGCTCATTGCAGGGGGGTTGGACTAGATGACCTTTAAAGGTCCCTTCCAACCCAAACTATTCTACGATTCTATGATCCTATAGGAATAATTACCAATGAGAGAGGCTGGTTGAAGAAAGAGAATTCAAAGAGGAGCAATTAAGAGCCAAAACGCCCTGTTGCAGGTTGCAGAAGGCCCCACGCCGAGACAGGAGGATGTGCTGAACCTGCCCCTGGCTGGGGTGCCGTGAAAGGGCACTGACGCCATGGCAGAGACATCCCTATGTGTACACATACGGTGCGCATTCACCTAAATGACACTTAGTGTTATGAGCACCTTGGTATGTACACGGCACAATCATTTATAGCACGGCCAGTGCTATAAGGCATATGACTTTGTCCTCACGTGTTCATTTCAAATACAGGTGCACTGTAAGCGCCGTGCTCCTTTTAGCCAGAAAGGCTGTTTGATCCATAAACATGCTTTTTACTCTTTTGCTCCTCTTAGAAGCCCACCTGTGCCTCAGAACTAATTCTTGAGTGGGACTTTCAAATGCTCCAAGGGTGCTTGTTCCCCTCTCCACTCCCAGAGCTTCACCATATCTGTTCTTCTCCAGGTCAGAAAATGCACCTAAGGAAAAAGTACCAATACTTTCACACAAGACATCGTGCATATCACTGACCTGAGGCTGACTGTTCTGCTAAGACACATAAATTCAGCCTCTACCACTTTCCCTGTGTTCTAAATGGACGGTCACCTGGAAGGAAGCCGCAAAATCAAGCACAGAAAATATATTTATCGTTGGTCACTGTTAGAGGACACACAAGCATCCAAGCCATTACAGCCTGTAAAACCTCCTGGATCAAACCAGGCACAACATACCCTTGTTTATTGTCCTTCTCCCTCAATTCATTTATGCAAATCCTGCTCAAGTTTCTCAGGTACCGGTATCAATGGCTTGATTCATGTAAATGAGGGCTGGAGAGGGCTTTGGCCCTTTAAAATTTGTCTTTGGCACTATCGTTTTTACCATGTTTTTCCTGTTATTTTCTTTCCAACTCAAAATGTGGAATATTTTGTCATTTTAAATCTGCAGGTAAGAAGATTAGCCAGCTTTGGAACGTGGAAATGTGCTTCTAAGCAAGTGGCAAGCACCACCTCAAACATGCAGCCCTGAAAGATGTGCTCAGTAAACTAGTAAGATTTTTTTTTCATAAAGAGATGAGCTTCCCATTGCTCTCTCTCATGTAAAGCTCATTATGGAAGCCAGTTTCACCAGCTCACCCCCATGTTTACCAAAACTGTATCCTGAGAGCTCAGAGAAATAAAAGAAAATGCAGAAGTATATAAAATAATAAATATTGGAAATTACATGTTTAATTCATACAGCAAATTACCAGAGATTACTTGTACAAGTAGCCTGCAATGTCCTTAAAAATATTCTTTAACTGAGGAAAAGTTTTCTGACCTTTGGAGGAAATGCTTGCTTCTAGCTATGACTAAAAAGAGATTTCCTTCTTTCTCTGTTGTGTTAAGAATCTTTTCTTCTTATAAAGAAGGCACCACAGTGGTTTATAACTGTCATAAAAGCCTGCAATCCTTTTGAGGTTAAGCTACTCAGCTATTCAACTTTTACTACAGAAACTTTGAAATTCAAAAAGAAAAAATAATGTAAGTTTTTGAAGGACATGTGTTGCTGTAGGTGATCCTGTTAATTAAAAGTGATTGCCTGCTAGGAAATCATACTTTAAAAAGTTTCATGAATTTATTAGAACCCTGAAGGTATCTTTGTATGCACAGGGCTTTACATGCCATTTATGCAATTTTGTTTCAGATCTGTTTAAAGCTTCACTGACGCTCCCTGAGCAGGGAACAGCACTGCCAGCATTTGTATGTATTTTGGCTAATTGAATTATGTGAAAATACATACTAATGAAGCTTTACCAGTGATGTTTGCTGGGGACAGTTTAAGTCTCATTTTCTTCTATATTAGCAGTATCTTTCTTTTGCAGATTTGCCTTTTTGAAAAGCACAGATTCCTATAGATTTTTGTGCAGAAACTAAGTCCCTTTTTTTGCAGTGTTATTCAGAAAGTAGCTATGTGAATGTATAAGTGAATGTATGTTGATGGACATACAGCTTTTAACAGATGAAAAGAAGACAAACAGTAAACTATGATTTGAGATTAAAATATACTAGTTCGTTATTAGGAGTGAACAATTTTAAATGCAAAACTAATGAACATCTATCATAACAATTTATTTTTCCTATTACTAGATTTACAGATTGTATTTTAATTGGTCATCACTTAATTATCCATTTCTGCACAAATCCATCTGGCAATATTCTTATATAGACTTTTCCTCAGCAATGCTTTGCTACCCCTTGACAATAGTGTTTGAGGAATAAATGACTGAGACAGAACAGTTGTTTATTGTGTGTGGTTTTTTTAACCTGAACCATGGGAAATATCAAAGATGAGGTACATGAATCTATTGCACTTGAGATGGGTGGGGATCCAAATCCCTGCGCTCACCAACTGACTGCAGATATCTCAAGTTTGTCACTACTTCACAAAAGCAATCAGCTAACTGCCTAATAAAAATTGCGATCGGGTATTTGCTGCTCACATTTTCTTTTTCAGGTCACAGACATTAGAAAACTCTTTTTTTCTTCTCTGTCATGTCATTTTTGTACTTTATAGTGTATTGCATAAACTAACCCAATATGTAGGCAGCACCCTGCCTTGGTGTAATATCAAATGCTGAAATGTTAAAAGGAAAAAAAAATCCTCTGTGACTCTTACCAGCCAAGAAAAAAAGAGATGAGGAAAAGTAACAGGAGATTTATGAAAGTTCATGGTACACTTTGATGAATGTGTGGGCAGGTAGTTTTGCACACACTTTGGAATATGTTGTCTGTTACAGAGAAATTTATGCATCCCAGGATTGACTTGGAATGATCAGTGTTGGGGAGTTGTTGAGACTTGACTGGGCACTTGGTAACGTTAACATTCATCTGGAGCCGCTGCACTCTCTTTTGCTGAGCTTTTCCAGATTGACACCATTTTAAATAATATCCCAGTGTAGCTATAGACAATGTGCATGATTTCAGAAAAAAGCATGTTAATAGCAAGCAGGGGAAACTGTCATTTGGTATAATTCAATCCTCTTTTTTAACTCTAGAGTTCTTTTAAATTATTGTTCCTTGTTTCATAAAGACTGGAATTTAATTTTTTCAAGCTGGGCTTCCCAGGCTATTTATGAAATTTAATGGCAGCACCTTTAGAAACTTAAATATTTAGGGTTTGCATGTGGGTGTGCATGTGTGTGCACTTCAGAGTCAAAGTTACAGGCTTGAGAGTTCTGTCTAAATTTTACCTTTTTAAAGTCAGAATCTGCATTTATCTGATATATCTACCAGCTGCAGCACGGACAGTTTGTTATGTAATGCATGAATAAGAGATGGATGCATTTGTGAATAACAAAGCCAAGAGTTAATACTTTAGAAGGGAATATAAAGTACAGTAAGAAAAGCAAATATGCAATTTTTATCAGTCTCCCACTAATATTGGTACTGTCGATCTAGACTATAATGTCTTTGAGGATTAAATAAATGTGTCAGTTCATCTGAATGACTGAGTGAATAATGTATTAACGTGCATTTGATGTGCACATTTACAAATATGTATCTGCCAAGCCCAGTAAAAAAATCTCTTCTACAGAGATTCTCCTTTTTCAGAAATGATACCTCTTGAGGCATTAGAAACAAACAGAACTTTTCCCTCAAGCTCTTATAGTCCCTCTTCACCCTCCAAAGTAATCAGATAAACATTATTGACATGTCAGCGAATTCATCATTAAATAATCTCTAACTTCCATCACTGTAATAGCAAGGTGTTTCAGAGAACTTAAATGAAAGAAGCCTGCAGGTTAAGGGGAAGACTTTGTTCAGTCATGCAAGACGTACATAATGTGGAAGAAAGCATCTGAAAAGACCCTGAGCCTTTTGAAAAATCTTTAACTTCTGACCAACAGAAAAGAAGCATATTTTGCATTTTGTCATATTTATCTGTCATGCCTCTCTGCTCAGTGCTAGTATCTGTAACTGCTTCTGCAGCAGGAGTCACGGCCAGTTCTACTACAAGTTCTCTGCCACCAGTACACTCTCAAATACTCACCAGCTGTTTTGCTCTGAAAAGAAAAAAAAAGACAACCTGGTGTTGTTACCAAATGCCAAGACCCTAGTTGAGATGCAGACAATGTCTCCAGGCTCCCATTATGTTGCTTCAGCCCTGAGCTCTGAAGAGTATCGATAAGGGGCACAAAATAAAACAGGGAAATCAAGAGACGCTGAGTAATAGACCTTTGAATCTTTGTTATTGTTAGATTTACAAATAACACAAACTGGTTTGGGTAGGGAAGGGAAATCAGTTTGCCGTTCAGCATTGGCCTTGATACAATATCATTTCTCATATGTGGAAAAAAGCATATCTGAACACTGAGAGTCATCCTGGTACAATGAAAGTGAATAAATCATGGCTGCTGTATTAAAGGGTCAGCCTCTCCATAGCCATGTAAAAGGGTGAGCAGTGTTCATGCTAACGTAAAGCTTATCCACCTGAATGCATGGTGTATTATATGTGCTTTGAAAGAGAATAGTTTTGTGTCCTGAGTATTTTCTGTCTTGCAAGATCCTCTTTCCTTTGTATCAGGCATTTTTCATCTCTTTATATTTTGCCTGCAGCCAGTAAAATCTTATGCTTTTGAACCCAAATGAAGATTTACACAGAAATTCTGGATTTTGAACAAAAAAACTCCAGAAGCTGAAAGCCTATTTTGTGTGGATGTCAGTTTGTGCGTGTTTGCATGCAATTTTTCAGCCTTCTAGAAAAAATGTATAGTTACTTGCTCTTAAAAATGTCACCGAACCCAAAACATTTTAAGCAAAGCATACTATGCTTCACTAAAAACCAAAAAGATTTCATCCTAAATGCTCATAATTGAAACCCTTTCCTGGAAGAGATGCCTGGCACTCATCCAGCCACAGGGCTTGCCAATCTTTGTCCCTGGGCACTGTCTGTCTCTGAGGGATGTCTGGGACTGCTGCGCCTTTTCCTAAGTCCTTGCTACATCACTGCCCTTTACCCATTCCGACAAAACTGTGGCGGCATGGTAGTTCCACCTCCCTGTCCCACTGGTGCTAGCTGCTGCCGTCCCCAGAGCAACAAGCTTCAAAATGCAAAATAATTGGAATAATCACAAAGTCACTTTAGGGCAATTGTTTTAGATGAGTTGTAGACTTAGACGGACAAAATTGCGTTGCTTAGTTCAGATCAAATTTTCAGCATCTCTGTACAAAAATGAAAGCTAAAAATAATGTATTCAAGGAAAAACTGTGGTTTTGCCATCTTTGCATGTCTCTGTAAATACATGGGCTTACTGTGCCACTACTGAACCTGGAACTCAGTCGTCCAAACACGTCCTTGGCTTCAGGTAGGGTTGTTATCTGCCTGCTTTCCAATCACACTGCCCAGTTTGGCCCACATAGACTGATCTGTGCCTGCACAGCAGCCCTTTGTCTGAAGTGACTTGGGTTTTGTATTTCCAAGGTAGCAACCCTAGATGGAACAATAAATACTCTTTTCTGGCAACATTTTTCTCCTTAAGATGGCAGCTTGCATCCTGTTATTTTTAAGGTAGTCCACTGAAGCAGGCTATTGCTTTGAGGCAAAACCACAAGGAAGCCAGCTCTTTACCAGTTCCTGGGTAAAACACACCACGATTTCCCACCAGACTGGTATTACAGTAGAGATTTAATCCTTTCCCAAAAGATCCATCTTTCTTGAGCCCCAGTTCCAACCAGTAAAGTAAAGGATGGGTCAACCAGAATTAAAAAAAAGAAAACAGACGTGGCTCTTTGCAGCTTGCAGTCCTGATATAACAGCCTCCCCAGCCTCTGGGGGATCAGGTAACAATGGGGTTTGATAATACTGCCGGAGTTTATTTGAGGGATGTTGACAAGCCTAATTGCTTGGCAGCTCGGAGCAGCTGTAGGGCCCCTGGCTGGTCTGAGGGGGGGCATTAACTCTTGGCTTGCCTGTGGGGTTCCTCATCACAGCTGAAACACTGCCTGAGAGAGGGTTACTGTGACACCGAGCTGTGAGAAACACTCCTGGAAAGCATTCGAGTCCAAAATATGGGAAGTGACTAAGAAAGATACTGAGAGCACGTAACGGTACTAGAAGAATGAATAATGGATTGTAAATGGATCGCAGGTCTAGAAGTGGGCTTTCTGCATGAGTTCCCTGCACATTTAAAGTAATGTGCAGCAGTGTCAGTTCTTGCCACAGAAGCTTTTTCCTGTGTTATCCAGATAGCTAGTTGCCTGAAAAGAAAGACCAACCAAGGCAAAAAAGCCATGACAAATCATTTCTCTAACAGAGACAATGAGTCAACTTCCCTCAGCAGTCTCTCCACCATTTATTTTTACTTTTCACTGAACTTTGATTTTTAAAGCAAATGGGAAGAATATATTTAATATTCTACCAAGAAACAGAAGTGAATGGGGAAACATAACTCAACACCAGCATTGCTGACTGTGATATAAAACATTGCAGATGTCAGAATCTGCGTCGTGTCCACTTTGTGTTCTACCCTAGTGGAAATGGGTCATTTGCAAGTCTAGCAGCAGGTATATAGCTGTAACATGGCAGAGTAAAGTTGCTGTGGGAGTTTCAGCTATGTGTTTCCAGATTATTTTAATGAAAGTGAAGTCTCCATTTTGCATTACAGTGGTGGTTTTCCAAACAATGTACTTATCTGATGTGGAAAATAAAACATGCAATTGTACAATTGTTTTGGAACACAATAAAACTGCAATTCTCATTATGCAGTGACCATTTAATACAGAAATCCCTGAATCATGTCTTAAAATTTTGCATTAGTACTTGGCATTTTCTCATTTCACGGCTTGTGCTAGCAGAAGCCTGAATAGCCAGAAGTTTAGCAGAAACCAAGAAACCTGCAACTCTTCATCATCACTGCCAAAAGGTCTGCATGGTGTTAGCCACAATGTCTTGCTTTTCTCAATTCTGTGTCAGTTGGGAAACAATCCTTAAAATTTGGCATGCAAGGGCAGCTCTACGTCAGCCCACTTGGCACAACTATCCCAGGCCCAAAGGATCTCTAGGATTACTATCTTTCAGAGAGACTCCAGCTGTGGCATACAGTGTTATGACTTCTCCCTGCTGTGTACATGTGCTGTCCACTTTTCTACCTGGCCCAAAACATGTGTGTCATCTCCCAGTAAGTGTCAAAAGGAAACATATTCCTTCCCTTAATTATGAATCTCTTCTTCACCTTGATTTTATCCTTATTTAAGCATTTAGGATAGTGTTTTGAACCCACTCCTGCAACATTTCTTCATGAAATCAGGCGTTTCAAGTCTGTATCATCTGTATGTTCTGTACATAAGAAAGATTTTGGTTTAATTCTTTTTACTGATAGTGGGCCTTCAGTGCAAGGGTTTCCAACATATGAGCTGTAAACCCTAGGGGATCTGTGAGCTATTTGTAAGGAATGCCTAAGAAAAGCAAGTATATTGCAAATAATTATATTTTCTTTGCAAGCATCTGAACATTTACTAGAAAAATTTTCAAGGGTTACAAATCAGACAAGGTCAAGAGCTACTGCCTTAGTGTATTCTTTCTGGGAATGTAATTCAGATATGCTTGCCGAAAAGATGACTCCCTGAGCTCTGAGAACACTGAAAGCTTCCTTTGCACAACTCATGTGATTTCTTTGTATTTGGCTTGGATCAGTGAATCCCACACAGTGCATCATTTCTGATAGGAATGGCCAAACGTGCTTATATATCAATCCACACTGTCTGCTATTCAGGGAATATTTTGGCCACACCTCTCTTTGGTGCAGACCTTTGGATTTTTCCTTTTGTGATTTGCAATGCTGACTTCTGTTTTCTTGGCAATGGGTAAACTCTGAATATGACAGAGCTATTTTTAGCTGTACATCAACACATTTCCAGTACCCATATACAAGCTAATATATAGGAGGAGACAAGATTTTAGATAGCTAGTAAACTCAAGTTGCTTTTACAGGCTCTCATGGCTGGCAAGCTAACTGCTTGTTTTGCACTAAGTAAAAAAATACCTTCCTATCTGTTTTAAATAGTCTCTCCTTTCATCACTTCTATCAGAGAAGAATACTTTGTCTTTGTTTACTAGGTGTCTTGTCCTCTTAAAGTGCTGAGAGGATTGATAAAAGCTAATGAGTTCCAGCATTTAAGATACAGTAAATGACACAATTACCATCTGTGTATTAATGTACATCAAGGTGATTAATTTTATTTTCTTCCAGCTCAGTGAAAAAGAGCACAGTAAGGTAAAAAGGGCACTGGATTCCCAATGAGTATTTTCTCCTGCATCAATATTTTTCTTTCACCCGGGACAGTTTTGCTTTTGATCAATTTTTTTGAATGCAGATCTTAATTCCAGGCAACCCTACAACATGAGCCACCCAAAATGCCATTTATGCCAAGATACCAGAGGGCCACAAAACTCAATCTGCCAGCAGTGTCCATGTAATTTCTAGGGCATAGTAAAAGCATACAGTGCTATGTAGTGCTTGGAGGACTTAGACACACAGTGCACATTAAAAGTAATGCCTGCTTACTTGTGTTCCCTTTGACCATAAACAGTTTTGTTCCCAAGTGGCATGTTAAGGACAAATAACTGCTTGAAACATTTCCAGGTAAATACTTTGAGGCAGCACTAATTTGAAACACCAGAGATCTGCTCAAAAATAACCTGAACACCTGTGTAGAAATCCTACACCTGGCCCTTGCTCCTTATGTGGCTCAGAGTCAGTTATTTGCAATTCTTCACGTCAGTCGACCCATCCAGAAGACTGGGACAGCTATAGCAATTCCTGCAACAGCCAGGGATTGATTACTCTAGCCTTCATTTGCTGGTGCTTATGAAGTACCTTAAAAGCACATGGCTGAAGAAGAACTGAAATTTTATTCTGTCATTAACTCACCCTTTGGCTTTGAGCATATTATTTACATTCCTTGTATCTTCCGTGAAATGGTCAGAGGCAAGGGGCTTCTGAGGCATGCACTGGCCACAGTCACCTCATGTGAGAGCACGGACTCCTTCCAAAGCAGGGCAGTCCATTACAGTTTCCTTCTGCAAACAGGGGGAAAGGGAGAGCGTTAAGTGGACACGGCGTGGTCAGGCAAGCCCCACAATCTGCCACGATCCCCCCATTTCCCAGCTCTCCCAAGGCAATGTGAAAAGCTGCTTACATGCTTTGGCACAAGGAGCTTGCTCCGAATGGTATGTCACTGGCCCACACCTGGCCTACGTTCCCTCCGCATCCCTACAAGCACCAACACCCGCTCTAACTAAATACACTGGGGCCTGCGTATACCACTGAAAGAAGGGTCTTTCCATAAAAAAACCCAAACAAAATGGGGAATGTCACAAAAGAAGGGCGCTGGGCCCCCTCAGGCCGTGTCGACCCTGAAGAGAGGCCTGCAACCGCCTGTTCGTTGCCAGGCCTGGCTCCTCAGGGAGGCTCCCGCTGGCTCTGCCCGAGGAAGGCCTCCCCAGACCAGAGGAAGGCCTCCCTAGACCAGGCCAGCTCCTCGTCCCTGCCTGGCAGCCCTCCGAAATAATTCGTGCCGTAGCCAGCAGATGTCAGCAAGTGATAACAAAAAGCAGGCCGAGCCTCGCAGGAGAGTGTGAATTTGGGGTTCCCCGTACCTGGCGTGCACAGAGGCCTCGGGGTGTGCCTGCACATCCGGACGCCCAGAGTAAGGTGCCCCGAAATCCTCCCTGCGATGCCCCGGGCCCGCGACAGGCCGGCCACCGCTTGGAGGACCCAGGCCGTCTGGGGCCCAAGGGGTGTCCTGGGGCCGAGGGGCTCGGGGCAGGCGGCTGTGGGGTGCTGGGTGGGACACGCAGCCTCTGAGGGGAGCGAGCAGCGGGGTGCGCTCCTGCCGGTGGCATCGCAGTCTGGAGAAGGAGCTGTGCCCACCTGCAGGCACCTGCCAGCTGCTTTCTGTTTGCTTGATCCCCTCCCAAAAACTGCTCGCCATCCTTGAAATGAGGGGAGCTGCCGTGATGCTGACATGGGGCCACCTGCGGAAAGAGGGGTACTGCCCAACAGGACACAAAAGCATCAGGTGAGCCAGGCCCGGTGAAGACAACATGCCTGCTACATCTCCACTAATAAATGAAATGTGCCCAAAGCACCAGTCCTTGGGAGCATTCGCTGGCACGGCTCACTTTGCAGTATACAAATAGCCAGTACGTCTCTGGACCTGCTGATGAACCACTGTTAAGAAGAACAAACAAAAAAAACCCCAAACCGTAAGGCTCTATCCCAAAAGTCTTACTGCACAGATTTAAGAATCACCTCAACTGGCAAAATAGCATCACAGTAATGCCCGTATAATGGTGCTTATATCAGTGTAGTGTACTTTTATATAGGTTTAGATTTTGATATAGCTACAGCCAGAAGTGGAAATGGGAATGCATTCAACTGAACAACATACTGATCCTCTGCAAAACATCAATATATCTGCCAACACTCTTCAGAAACTCTACTTAACATAAGCAGCAAGTTTCATATCAGAACTTTGTATCAGCTGCTGGGTATAAGAGTAGTTTAGTTCTTACTGTGGTTTTAGTGCCCCAGGTAGTAAATGTGAGCAGGATCCCAGACCAACATCCTGCAAGTTATTCACTGACTGCTAACTCTATTCTGGCCTCACTAGCAGAAATAAGGGTGAGGTAGCAAATTTTAATTCTTTTTGTACTTCTGGATGAACAACTCATCCCCTCATCACGGAAACTGAAGCCGTGTGAGCGTTGACAAGGCATGTGGAAAATTGCTGTACATTTGCTAGGATTTTGAAGTGAAGCCTCACAACTAAGCTTGGAGTAATCTGTGTTTGCACTGAGCTCTGCAGGCCTTCAGGAAAGCAGAATAAAATCCAATGTCCTGGAGCCTGCAACTGAAGTTTCGAGTCAAGCGCTGAACCCTGGAGGCAGACAGGTCAGCACACACCAAGAGACAGTGGTGGGTTTAAGTCTGCTTTGTGGCTCTTTGGAAAAATACCTACTTTTTTCACTTGGGGCCACACATAATGTTGTTACTCAGATTTCCAGCCTTTACACAAGGACTGGAAAGCATCTGATTAAAGCAATCAAATTACAGCAGCATTTGATTAAAAAGCAATGAAGGAATTTTTTAAATAGAAATAGAAGGCATTCAAGTGGCATAATACAAGGGTCTGGCCTTGCACCTTTAAAATTGCCTAACTTCTTTTCTTCATATTGGGCTTTCAACTATCCACAAAGAAATCTTTCTCACATAGCTCAACCCTCTGATTTCACTGAGCCTGTGTGTGTGAGCTGGATAACTTACATTTTTTGGCCCCGGTTTGAAACTCCTCATTTCAGGTGGTTTGGAATTATCCGAGCCTGAAAATGGATTGGAACTTATGCAGAAAAATGGTATTTTTCATACGAGTATGCCAAAGGCTTTGCCAATTCCGCCCCAGCTGTCCGAATTGTCACCAGGCACAGAAAATACCAGCCCCAAAGGAATTGCTCCTTGACATTTATGGGCTGCTAAAGTGAGGTAAGACCAAACCCTTCTGCCCTGGTCCTCTCAGGGAGTTGTCCAGGCAGGGAGCACTTCATCTGTGCGTAAACCAATGAAGAAGGTGAACGTGGATGAGAATAAAAATGTTGAAATTCATCAGTGCAAATTCTAGATGATGTCAGGAAGTTATAGGAAATTCCCTACTCTAAACCTATGTATGGAAGGAACACAGGGAAATGGGCAATGTGGCCAAAGGGGCTGGAGATCATCTAGCAACACCTATTGCACTGGATTTAAGTCCATTTGGACAGAGAAGAAAGTCTAAAACACAGGCTGGGTTAAAGAAGCTCCAAAAAGATCTATAATTTCAGGAGCAAAGGACATAAAAATTTTGCTGAATAAAACTTATAAAATCAAAGTTGGAAATCAATAAAATTTGGTTTAAAGACCAACTCATGGTATTTTACATCTTATTATTAATTGGGGTAGCCAATTCTTCAGGCTCCCACATGCCCATGGTGCACTAATAACAAGTAACCCGAAGTCAGAAGATATCAGTAACATTAATATTTACCTCAGTAAAACAAGGCAGAGCAGGTTCCCAGGGAGGCTGTTACATAACTTGGTATTTTCTTTTATGCTAAATTGCTATTGCTACAGTAACCCCAAGAAAACACAAAACCAAGGATGTTTGCACAGGTGCAGCTGTGTTTGTTATTGCAGGGTTTCTGCCGAGGACTGCAGCACGGAGGAGTGGATACAGGTGCTGGGTGCCAGCAGGGCCCAGCAACCGCAACGTGGCTCCCTGTCATCCGACCCCGTCGCCCCCTGCCCCTTACCTTCCTCTGAAAATACCTCTGTGACGTTGGGCTATTTATCGCAAAACTTAGCAAGGGGGGCTGTAATTTGAGGAGCTTACTGGTGCCAGTGTGAGTTTTTCCATAGGGTTTCCATAGGGTTCAGACCCAGTTCTTAAGTCCTTATTTGCCTGTCCATCTTATTCGTTGTAAACTTAAAAACATGTACTTGCAGGATTGAAGCAGGTGTTTCGATTGCGTGGCTGAACAGAGAGGCATTTAAATGCATGCTTAAAAGATTTGTGGAACTGAGGCCTGGAAACCCCCCAATTTCTCCTCAGCATGAAGGAAGAATCAACAAATGACACGAGAAGTTAGTCACGAAGTCCAGAGAATTACCTTCCCCTCCCTGAAAGGAAATTCAGAGAAGAGGAAAGAAAAAGAAAAACAAACCCAAAACTCTCCTCTAGCACTTCATTTTTACAGAAAATGTCCCCGGTTTCCAGAAGAGTTTAATCTCTTTTCCAGTATCCGCCAGAATAACAACCTTTCTCAAAACACCAGCACAGATGCAATGTCAGATGCGATGTTCTGACAAAGCAGGAAACAACCTTCACTGTCCAGCAGGAAGAAGGTCAGATCATCTTGCCCCTCTTTCTGCTTGGAAAACCCAACACCACTGTAAGAACTCTGCTCGGATGTGAAAATTTTCCTTGTCCCATGGCTGCTCTTCTTTCAGCATGTGGAGATGGACCTACCTCAACCAGAAAAGCTCTGGGCCTAACGAATCCCTGGCATGATACTGCAGAATGTCCATTATATTCTTTCTATATATTTCATTCTTAGGAATCTCCCTGTCTTTCGGCTTAAACGTCATGTTCTTCCTCCTTTAATTACAGATATAACTCTAAACTATGAGTTATTTCTCTAGTCCGGAATGTATCGGATATTTTAATTTTTCTTGTGGGATGTTTGACACCAGGAGGAAGAGCAGCACAGTTCTCCAAAGGCACCATTCAGCATTTTACAGTTCTTTCCAACTTACTATTCTCTATTCACACTATTTAGGTCTTTCACTGTTCCTTTCTTTGTGTTGTCAGATGTCTCTTTTGGTGAGTGAATTAACTCTAATGGAAAGTTCTTTCAGCTGTTTTCACCACTCCTGCTCTATTTTTTTTTCCAGACAAATCAAGGGTACATCTCAGCTGCTGATGCACAGTTCCCAACAGCCCTTAATGTCCAGGAAAGCAGGCGTTTTGGCAGTGTCCCTTCACCCATGGAAATGGAGTCACCCATGGGTTTCTTCAAATTTTTCCAAGGATTCCCAGAAATCCATTATCCCTTCTGTCCTTCTCACCTCCCTCTGACCACACTGGAGTCATCCTGAGCCCAAAACCCAGTTCAGGAAGGGTGAGAACAGATCCTTCAGGAATCTCAATGTTTGAGTGCTGATGGCAAATAACTCAATGTGCCGTAAGACATGAAATATTTTATGACTGAAAACAAATTTTAGTGGGAATCCTCCAGAAACATGAACAGCAAGGGACTACCTTGGATGCAGTCCTGTCTTCCATCAGGCACTATGTGTTGCTACTAAATGGATGGAGGTATTGGAGTTGCTATTTCGGTCTTGATACTACACACTCCTCAGATTTTGCTCGTGCTAAGCAGCAATCCAAATACCTTTATGAATTTTGGCTGTATTTTAGGATGTGATACAGGTTCAACATATACTTGTGTGTCTAAAACAGTAAGAAAAATTATTCTTTGCGATACCTGGGATCCCATTGCAAGGGAATGCTTGAGGAATCCTGATATTTAAGAAGAGGGTGAGATTTCTAAAGAACTGGCAATGTGGCAAGACTGAAGCAGGACCAAAGAGGAAAGACATCAACGCTCTTTGAGACATTGAGGTTTATATCATAAGCCTAAGATGAACTGGAATTTACCTAAAGGTCTGAAGAAAAAACAAATAACTCCTTAGAGCAAAGCTGTGTGTACTCTCTCTTCATCCCATGTCAAGCCTAGTGAGTTCTGTGATTCCTGAACAGCTATTTTACCTGCATTTTTTAAAAAAATTATTCTTTATAATGTTTATATAACAAATTAACATTTAAAATTTTGAGGAAAAGACAACTTTTCTATGATTGTGTTGTTTGTACAATCTCAGAGAGCTTTAAAATTATCAAAGTTGTAGTGAAATAGTAGCTACATCAGGCCATTACCATGCAGCTGTCTAAATATTACAAATGAAGGTAGAACATATCCATAAAAATAGAAAAATATGGATTACGGACTCATTCTTGTAGAGGACACTCTCAGCTTCTACAAATTTCATTAAGGGCTAGATTGTGATACTCTTACCCATGTCAAGTGATGTCTTAATACTTCATTCCAATGGGATAACTCAAAGAATTAGGTACTATTCAACTTGAGAAAGGTATCACAATCTAACCTTAAAAACTGAGTGCTCTTAATGCACAATAGCACCAGGCTCATTAAGGAGAAAATTAATGTTAGACTTTTGAGATGAATAATATTCATTGTTTTCCATAAATGATATTTTCTACCAAAAATCATCCGAGAAATTGCTTAACTTATATGCGAAATCCTCTGGGGGGAGGGGAGAATAGCTCCAGTTTCACTGCCTAAGTGTCTGTTCCATTTAAAGGATATTAGCTAGCCAAATGAAAAATGCATGAATCAATCAGCAACAAGGACCTTGATCTCCGAATGAGACAATGCTGAGCTTTGAGATTTATGGTCTTGCTTCCAGAATTCCATTATTTGGAGGAACAACAACATCAGATGACATCAGAATAGCGAGTGTTCTTCTTTTCCTTTCTTTTCCTGTTGATCACAAGATGCTGACTTCTGTGTCATTCACCCCTGTCAAATGAGTAAATGTTCAGTGCTTTAAAACATTACCACATGCATGCTCAGTTCAAAATAAAATGAGAATGTCTTGAATGGAAGGCCATTATTGCCGCTTGCATTTTGCACTGCTGATTAGTTTATCCACAGAGCAATTACTTACTGCTTACTTTTCTCCCCTGTTTCTTCTGCAGGCAGAATTCCTTTTGATTTTTACACATAGAAAACATATTGTTGGGAGTCATACTGCACTGACGTAGAGCAGACAAGGATTTCATTCTAACCACTCGTGATTCTTGTTTTCATTTCCCTGGACAACTGCAGAAAACATAATAGAGTTGCCCCTTAACTTTATGGTATCTACAGCAGGTGAAGTTCCTTAAGACATTGCTGCCTGACAAGACCTGCCTAACAGGCTTAAACCCTTCTGCCGTAGTGCCAAAAGTGAGAGAAGGTAACGAGGGGATTGATTTACTGGAGGAGGCAAGAGGGACTCACATTAACACTGGCTGGACATGGGGACACTATCACACAATGTGATATGCTTGTGACCATACAGCTGTGGGGTGTCCTTCCCCATTCGGGCTGGAGTTGTGTATCTTACTAGTGAGAAGTAAATCCTGTTTCAGCCTGATCGCACAAAGTATGCGGAGAACCAGCAGAGCATAGATGGGGCCTTTTCTAGAGGCCAGGTCCAGACCAACCTCTGGATTAAAAAAAACCCCAAAGCTCTTATGCCACCTTGAACATCACCAAAACACTCTGGTTACATGTATATAGAGAAATGGGTAGAGATAGATAAAGACTGGATGTAAATACTAAGAGGATAATATGTTCAACATACAGATTATTAGTAGCTATTTATAACATTAGTTCTGATACTCCTTTTAGCATGCAGCCATATATATACATTTCTGGTAAGAGAAATAGGCAAAAGAAGTTTATTGTGAAAATACGCATACACTTGAAAATGGCAGCAAAGATCAGATGCAAATACAGCCCTAAACTCTCTCCAGACTAGGGGATATTTGGATTTAGGCTTTGTTTGGTGCCTTACCTTGCACGAATGGCTCCTCTCTGGGGCTCTGTCCCTTCTGCAAACATCACAGCATAGCTCAGCCAGTGAGGCAGGAAGGAAGGGTAAAGGATATATCAGAGATAGGGATGCCCTTGCTCCCTTACTTCAGCAAGTATGGGTTATTCAAACCCTTGATATAATCTTAAGACGCGTCAAGTTAACCAGCTAAACCTCTTTCCCTGATGACACTATCCTCATTTGGGATGGCAGTGAGTTTAATACAGAATATATCGTTAGGGAGGTAAAGCAAGAATTACATCACTTCAAACCTCCTCACATTTCAGCAGTGACTCAGTAACTGGTTATCTGCAATGAAGATCGCATCCAGAATGAAGCCACAGCTCTGTATAAGAATGTGTGTATAAAAAAATAAATTCCAGTGTTAAACTGCAAAAGCAACAACCTCATTGGCGTAGAATCTCTTCTCGGCAGCTTTGTACATCCTCTTGCAAATAAATCTGCACAGAACATAACTTACTTATTCTACTAGCATAGAGAAAACACCTCCAAAGAAATTGGTATATATGCTTGCTAAAAGATAATGCATCTTCTTTATTTGGGTGCCATATCCAGTAACAGGAGCAAAAAAATACACATAAATGTTAGACCTGAGAAAAATGTAGTAATAGACCTGTTGATAAATCTGTTACTTCTACACTACTAGTTGACATGTTGTTGTAAAAAAAGTCAAAGCACTGATTACTAACCTGCAGCAGTGGTGTAGTCTGTAGCCATGAATGTATTGTCTCATCTGCCCGGTGTTCTTTGGAGAATGATCCAGTGTGCCACAGACAGAAAGTCATTTGGTTCTCAGTAAAAAATCCACATCTCCTAGCAGGAACATAATTTAAACCAAGACTGATTTCTCCCACAGATCACTTAAACATATATTCTAATCCCCTTTCAGCCTGAATATTTATAACATATTACAACTGCATTTGCTTTCCTGGAAAACCTTTTGTTTACTGTGTCAGGATACATTTTACAGATCTTATGATGAAGAATACAAGGAGAAAGCAACTGTTTTCAATACTTCTGACTTGATGCAAAAGCCATTGGAGTCAATATAGGAATTCCTCCCTGGTTTTGGTGAGTTTAGGAAAATGGACATGGGAAAATTCTGAAAATATGACAGCTAAGAAACTGTCTTGCTTGGAAAAATATTAGATTTAATAATAAAAAAAAAGTCAGACGTTGTCCATTTTGTATACTTTGAAGAAGTTATTATTATTTATTAGCATTACTGGGGATGCTTGCTTAACAAGAAATTCTTATGTTTTCAGAGTTCACTTGCTCCTGCTGTTTATAGGAGCAGTTTGCTGAGACCAGCAGTCCTCCAGCTTTTCAGGTCATTTATTTCAGACAAACCAACCTTTCCCCATCTGGCTACCGCTGCTGCTGTCCTGAGTGATGTGGCCATATAGAAGGCACTTCAATGTAGGACATCATGGCATTGTCTGGTGGTGGTTAGCTGATGACTCAGTGCCATTTCTAGGAAAAGCAAGTGACAGACAAACCCACCTGTGTATCTCATACATACCCAGGTGAATCATGTTTTGGAGAGAGAGTTAGAGATAAGGGAATGGACTGCACATGAGCTCAAAATGAGCTTAGCCTTAAAGAAAAAGATCCCCATGCTTTATGGCCTTGGGGAATTAGAAGGTCTGTACAGCTTCAGGAAGAAAAATACAACTCAGTGCAAGGGGAAACAGTGAAGGTCAGCAGGAACTACAGTTTCCATTTGGTGGGAAATTCTACCTTTTTGAAAGTGTTTTCCCTATTCTGAAACAGAATAAAATTTCTTCCCAAGTTTTCCTTGAAGTAAAACACTAACAGAAAAAAGTATTTTAGATTTACCCAAATGCTTTGCTTTGACTTTGAATTTTTAAGACATTTGAATTAAAATACATTTTGAAATGAAAATAAAAATGTAACATCTTCATTTTGATCAGGTATTTTTTACATTTTTTTTGTAATCAGCTTTCAAGAAGTTAACCTTTTCCATATACAGTTTTCTATTTATTTCTGAATATTTCCAAACAGTCAGGGAAAATAACTGAGTTATTTTCCCTGACTGTTTGGAAATTTACCAAAGTTACCACAGAGCTTTTAAAATATACCCCACTGCAGCAAGTAGCTACACATACAATAAGTCTCTGCCAGTGCCGTTCTAACCTGGTTTCAGCACAAAGTTTCTTTACCTGCCTTCGTTGCTCCAAATGTTCTTCCAGACAGGTAATCTGAAGGAAGGGTCCATATGGTCTTGTTGATCACGCTCTTTTATTTATCAATAGATTTCTACTGCAAAAAAAATGATAATGTGACTTCAGTGGCCCCCTGCGGATGAAGAAATCTGGAAATCTAAAGTTAGGTTTCCCATTTTAGCAACATATTGTACTAACTTACGATGGTTTTTCTTTTAGCTAAGAGCATCACCCAATTTCCAGCATGGTTACAGCTGCAGGAAAAGACTGGCAGCTAACATAGTAATGAGTCAGTATCTATTGAGATTCACTCATTACTATTAATTTCCCTGTTGCTTCCAACTGATTCAGGAACTACTTATGGAAATTCTTCTTCTTCTGTCTTACTGAAATCCAGCACTGTTGCTGTCAAATGTGCCAACAGGCGCAGCAATGCTACTGTGATAAAATAAGTCCAATTCTATCCTAATCTTGCTTTCCTAGGGAAGAACAGAACTCATTAAATAATTATCAACTGTGACAAGAAAGTAGCTGGCCAAACACTTGCTGCTAATCTAAGCATGACAGCAGGACTATACCTTTCAAAGCAGTAATTAGCTAGATGAACAACAACATAAGTACCAGACAATGACATGGAAAGGACTGTCCCTAAAGGACAGATTCATTATACGTAGGGTTTAGTGTTTGTGTGACTTATGAATGTTATTTTGCAGTATACAATTACACTTCTCCTCTGCTGCCTTTCTCTTTGTTTTCTGCACAGTTTATGGAAGGGGACAGAGAGAAAATCCGGAGCTGAAGCCACCAGAGAACAGGTGACGGAAGCGCTGCAAGACCTTCCTTACGTTCATGAAAAAAGGGTGGCTGCACAGATCTCACGGTAGAACACCACCATCAGCCTGCACCCCCATCTTGTGGAGATAAGAAATCCAGTACTTGCACCCTGCCCTCATTTTATGCTTGGACTGGTATTCACCTACTGTTTGTAGATTAGGTCTAGTAATCCTTGTGACCTTTCTTTCTCAACAGGGCAGATTCTCAGTTGGTGTAAATTGGTGTAACGCTATTGAAGCCAGTGGAATAATATGGGTCTATCCATGGCATTCACCAAACCTGCAGTCAGCACCAGTGCTAGAGGTGTTGTCCTATCAGCTCAAAGAAATCGCAAGCCCAAACTGCTTCCATTGAACGTAAAAGGCAGGACTACGATTGCACCTAGAGACAATGCTGGAATTACACGCAGCCAAACTTATTTTCAACTGGACTGTTCAAGTGCTTAAAGTTAAGCGTACACATAAGTGTTTGCAGGATTAAAGCCTCCGTTTGGAATGACAGAGTAAATCCAAATGGAGATGGATTAGCTGGCAGGGGGCAGGTGAGGTGGTCAAAGGCACATGCAGTTTATCATATGGCTCTGTAATTTACTACATGATTATCACAACTACATATTTGGTGTGGGGATATAGATATACATGCACACATATATACACAGAGCCAAACTTTTTTGGCACGGGGGCCACACAGTCATTTCAAATCGAGACTCTGGGCTGCACTTGTTCCAGGACTGCTTGTCTGTTGCCAACACACTGAAGCGCCTCAGGCTTCAGTCTGATTCTTTGTTTGCTTGCCCATTAAAGTTCTTATCCCACAGTCCCTTTTGGCAGAAAATTTTGTTATTTCTGCTTTATGCTGGCCTAGGCCCTTCTCTTGCCTCTGTTCCTATTAACCTATAGCAGTGACAGCCAGGAGCAAACTGAAGCAGCTGGTTGGAGATGCTACTATCAGACTGCGAAACAGCTGTTGTGCAGAGGGGCCACCCTGAAAAACTTCTATTACAGCACTGCTGGGCCTATTTTGGCCATTGCAGACAGGGAATTGGGGAAAGAGAGCACTTTCATTTGCAGATATTTAATTGCTGAAAAATGTAGGGGTGTGTGCGGCATCTTTATTGGATGTCACACAGAAGTAATGCTTTCCAGGTATTTTTTTGGCACTTCACGTCATTATCCTCTTACTGCCAGCATGCAGTGGCCCCATGTTGCAACTCACTGTGAAACTGATTTCCAATTTTTCTGTTTAAATTAATATTTACCAGTTGGTTATTTTTGGCAGACTTGTATTGATAGCATTGATTCAAGACGAATAGCCAAATTCCGTTCTTGGTTACAGCAGTGTGACATCTGGAGTTAACTCCACTTTTACCAATGTCACCAAGAGCAGACGTGGTCCTTTTTCTGTCTTTTTATAGCATGACATTTGCTCTGTCCTTACCTATAGATAAGAGTTGGGCTGCAGTTTTAACTTTGGAAAAGTTGGCATACAGCATTGAGTATAGCTCTGAAATGTATTGATTGGGCACTTCTCTAAGATAGTTAATAGTACCTGCATCTTAACCTTCGGGAACCACTCACTTCAGAATATCATTATGTATGTGCAGAAATAGTTCTTACGAAAGCAGTATAAATTAGACCTTCGCTATCAGCCAAAAAAAAAAGAATTATTTGAGTACTTTTGTATCCATCATCACGCAGGTGGATTAATCACTTCAAAGTTATTTTAGCTATTTCTAAACTAACGATGTAGCAGAATCCTTGACAAGGGCATAGGACCTACATTGTAATTTGAATGGACTCGTAGCAAGTGACGTACTTGATGCAGCTGCGCAGAATTTTCTGCATGTCCTGTCGTGTGGTGGAGGCATCTCTGTAAATGTACAACAGTACACGTTGCCTACACTGAATCCACTCCATTGGATATTGATACAAGTAAATACCTCAGCTACGTCTATAGAAAAGCTATAAAATTGCGTGACAATGCCTATGTAATTGGCATGCGAGCCTAAGCACTGTTGCATTTGACTCATCTTAAGAGCTGTACTTTGAACCACATTCCTGTTTGTCATCTTAAGGGTGGGAAATCGCTAAAAGAACAAAGTCAGCCACCAAGGCTGCCCAGCTAAGTTTGCTGTGACATTGATAAATATTCAAGCCAATGTCTTTCAAATGCTATTGTGAATCACCTTTCCCTCCTTCCTTCCCCTGCTTCAGTCATCTTGCTGGCTCAGAATATTCACCTTTGTCTCAGACCTCAGCTGCCTTCACTTTATTGCATATGATTGCTATTGTCTTTGTCTCTTCTATCCGCTTCGCTGTGTCTCATTTTCCTAAAGTACCTGGCACCCACTTTTCCATAACACTGTTCCTTTGTTTCAGGAAAACATAATTTCAGGAGGCAGCAGAAATACAGTTCCAAAGGCCACAGGGTGACATCCTCTCTCACCTGATCTTTATTCATATCGGGGTTTAATGGCATTTTTTTTTTCCATTTCTCAAGCACCCTGCAACTCCCTTCCTCCCTGACAGGAAGGCACATTTTATTTCTCATAAAAATGCTTTCCTACCAATCTTCTGTTCTTCAGAAGTTTCAGAGGCCCTTCTGTTAAATGTTCATTTTCTCATGTGGCTGGACCTGTTGACCTGCTTGTGGTTTATTACTCTTTTGACATTTTTTCTCCTTCCTAAATTTGGAGGAACTTAGACCCTTTTGTCATTTCTAATCTCTGTTGTATTGGCTTCACCAGCAATCTTCCCAAACTGTTTTTAATTTTGTGGTAGGAATAATTGAGAAGTTTCAATATCTGAACTGGTTGGCTTTCTAAAAGTAGTATTTTTAACGTACAGCTAATCTTGTGTTTGTGGTTCATACATAATCTACCTGCCTGGGATATCACCAACAAAAACATGTAGTTTCTCTCATTTCTGCCAAGTCAGGAAAGGATGCTGTTATGCAGTCCTTTATGTACACTTTCTTAGCTCCTTGATGCACTAAAAAAGGGCCCTCAGTCCATTGAAATAATACAAAACCTCAGTTGCTGATGGAAGTGGTATGTGATTTTCTGTGTACATTTTACACCAGAAGGTACAGTGCCTATTGTACATCCCCATTTAAAACTTAAACACAATGGCTCATGCAGCTGGATGGTGACCTGCCAATGAAGTTTAAGACAGCATAGACTTCCACATGAATCTGCAGATTAATGAGACAGAGAACTATCTTCTTTTTTACCCACAAAAGGCTACTCGTGCATTCAGAATGTGCTGCAGACTAAAACCAAAGTTCAGCTCCCTACAGGAATAGAGAAGAAACGCGCACAGGATACACCTCAGAAACAGCCCAGCCCTTATGGAAAACTCCTGTGGAATTTAACACAGAATGATAAGCTTTCTGCAGCTTTTTTTTTTTTTTTTGTACCATCCTGTACCTCAGATACCTCTGCTATTAAATTCTATACAATGGCTCAAAAAAGTTCATGTAAAAGATGTAATGCTCCATAGGTTTTAGAGTAATTTCTGCAGTGTTCTGTTACATTTCTATAGGACCCCCTTGTTCCTATTCCAATTAAGTTATCTAGAACTTTTCATAAAAGCCCTATCTTATAACAGGCCCTTTCCTTCTCTCTCCCTTTTCCTTTAAGTATAACAAAATGTGTAGAGAGATATATATTACAATGTGTAGTTCTTACAACTCCATGATTTTAGGTGTACTACTACATGTGGCAAAGGCGTTATTTGTCTTTTGGCTAGTAAGATAAGTAAACTAGTAAGCAAAGTGTCAAAACCAGACAAATATAAATAGCAACTGCCTTCTCATCTTGATTAGGCCAATGAAACAACACTAGTGTGGAAGAGGGGGAAAAATGAGCTTACAGTCTTTTTTTATTATAATTTTGAAGCAAAGCCCAAATTATAAACACTTACATACATTTATTTGTGAATGTCCTCTCAGGGCATTATGTTGCAAGATGAAGTAAGTTGCGCAAGGGTTAATTTAGCTCCTCAGATAAATAAAAAAAGTCTTCAAGAAGTGTTTGGCACATCGTAGTCCTACAATTCTGATGTAATTCTTACGTATCTGTCCTTCTGGAATACAGCGGCAGTTGTTTTAGGTGTTGACTCAAGCAGTTCCATGAAAATGGGCTGCTTAATATTTGCCAATGGACACAAAGACAGCAGGTACTTCAAGGCTGACTAATCAGCTTTTAAGGTATTTTTGTTGTCTTTTCTTTTTTCCTCTCCTATCAGGCAAAATTTTCACAATTTGCTCTTGCCCACCTCCTACCCTCTTACGACTGCACCCAGTGAGCTCCATTAGAGTCACTGCTTCTGTGTTCCCACCCCGTTACCTCCTGAACAGCCTATGGATCCACCTAGAGAGGGGCAGATTGTGGTGGGAATTTGGACGCCGGAGATACGGACAAGCTGCTTACGCTCTGCCAAGACCCAGTGGCAGTGCCAGTGGGATGGTGATGCCGTCAGGCTGTGACCGCCTGATCACAAGCCACCCAAACTCAGAGCAAGTTAGGTTAAAAAGGAACATCTAATTTGTCTCAACAGAGGCTCAGAGAGCAGAACTCTGCACAACCCTTCATCTGCCTCTTCCTCATCCTAGGGCTTGACGGGGAGAGCTGAAACAGATTAATATGGTCCGATACCTTTATAACCAGAAGGTGGTAATCCACCATGGAAAGATAGTTCAGACTATTGTTTGAGCTAATAATTAGAGGCCAAATTAATTTAAAATGGATTGGAGAAATGGCAGTAATTTAAATAGAATACTGCATTTTAAAGGTCACCTAGTTAACTGTGTTATAACAACATTGGATTCACTAGTCCCTGTTTGTCATGGTCATGGCTTCAAATGTGAAATTGTCTTCACATATGTTGCTCAGAGGGAAGGGGGCTGCAAGAAATTCCGTATGACCTTATGATGAGCAATACAAATTACAGTGACTAAAGAGATGCTGTCTAAGAAATAGCTTTCATTATTCAGTTTACAGAGGTAGTGATCAAAACAAGTAATTCGACATCTGCCAAGGCAGATGCTGGGTATAATAAGAAGTGTATAGAAGACTAAAAGTTAAAGTAATTGAACTAGTGGAGGTCCCATGGTCTATTATTTTTTTTCTCTGCTATGAATTTCATAGAGTAACCATGTTTTAATCTTAAAGAGGCAGGAGATGGAAGCATAAAGCAAAGTGACAGGCTTTAGCTTATCAATTTGAGATAAATATTTTTAGTCACTGATTCTTGACACAAGGATTACCCATGCCAGCTTTTGTGGCTTGAAGAGAAGGGGCCCCAGAAAGGTTTGCTGAAGTCAAAATGTCTTCAAAAATGACTCACAGAAAAAATACAAGTTACAGCAATCCTCCTTAGGATGACTAACTTGATTTGTTAAGCAACTATTTTGTGTCAGTTTTGGCTCATCAAGTGGTCTTAGCTCATGAGGATGCCTCTGATGGTGTAAAAAGATCTCTGAATACATGCATCACAATTCAATACCATCCAAAGCATCATCAGATGTCATATAAAGGGATAAGTTCAAACTCCCAAAGTGTTTATGTGGATAATGTATCCACTTAGTTTTATTATCAAATCTTTATTTCATTCCTGAGACTACAATATCTTGTCTTACTGCTTTCATGATTGTTTCAATTCATCTAGTTTCTGCATATCTTTGAGTCTTTACTTTTCATTTTTTACGTAACTCCCTTGAGAAGCAGCTTTGCATTGACTCATTTTCTTTCTTTCCTTTCTTTAAGAAAGTTTTGTCTCTGTGGATTTTCTCTGAAGATGTTTGGAATTGATGAGCTGTGATTTCAACAGTTTCCCTGACTGACTTGAGCAGTAGAGTCTCATACATGAGAGTGTTTGCTGAAGTTGGTACTGCAGGTCCAGCTGAACACAGTTTTCAACTGTTAATACCGTAATCCTAATGCATCTTCTACTCTCTGTCTTTCCTTTGATCATTTAAAATATTTCTTGAAGTATAGACAAGCCCTACTTCTCTTCAAGCACTGCAGGAAAAGTACCACATTAATCTTTCGGGATGCTGATTTCTTTTTCTAGTTTTCTACTGTTTGGAGAGATCCTGACTTTCTGTTAACACAGTCATTACCTGGGACAGAGTTTACAGTTGATATATTTGTCCATGCACTCCTGTTTTTAATTTTATTATTTTAATGGAACAGATTAAGAGAAATCAAAACAATGTAGTTTTACTTTCATTTCATATTTGAAGCAAATCCTTGGGTGGATCTAAACGCAGCTATATTACCCAGATCTGTTGCTGAATACCCTCATTTTCTCTCTTATATATTAGGATTTTCCAAATTGTTGTCTGAAAGAACATTTGCTTTTCCATTTGGTCAACCATGTCTGCTACACTGGTCCCTCCACATGCCTGGGCCCTACAGCCCATTTACCCTGTGCAGTCCAGGTGCCCTAACCACATGGCTGACAACTCCCAGTCCCACGTAGCCTCCCTTTCTCACCACATTCACAGACTTCTCGGTGGCATAAACGTGCAGGACAGTCACACTTGAAAGTAAAAGTTCCCGTAGTTTTATCACTATCATTATTATTGCCATTGCCATTCTCTTAACTCTGAAAGCTAATAAGCACTGATAACAGGCAAGGAAGAAGCAAGTATTTATCCAAAATGTACTTGTTCTGAATCTAAAATACTTTCACAATGTAAATCTCCACAGTGCTAAATACCTGAAGTCCCTCATCAGTTCACAATGATAGCTTATTCTCTGGCTTTGCTCTGGACTGCTCCAAGTACATCCCAAAACAGTGCCCTAGCAGTTTGGCAGCTGGTTTCCTCCAGAAAGCATTCCCAAAGGTAGTACAGACAAGACTGCATCGTGTTATCTCCCTTCCCCATCCCCGTGACGTTCAAGCCCTCCAAGTACTCCCCTGTGCTGTATCCCTGGGCTCACAGCATTCTGTTCAGCGGAACTAGCACCAACGGGGCTGCAGCCTAGGGGCCACGTTATTTCATATACATTGAACAAACACCACAAATTAAAAGTGCTCTCCTCGGGCCAAAGGCTCACCACCCCAGGCCCGAAGGTGAGCCCGTGTGAAGCGATGGCCAAGGGGGCACAGCCAACCTGCTGCGAAGAGCGTTAGGTGTGGGCAGGGCGGACGGGAGCCGGACTGAGCCCCTTAGCCAGGGGCCAGGGCTGCACCCCAGGTCCTCTCCTACTAGCAGTGTAGACTCAGCCAGCAGCTAACAGCACAGCTCCCAAACACATTTTAGCTCCCACACACATGCCTGAGGTCCAACTTCTTTTTAAATAACTATTTTGCTAAGTGTAAATGTAACATAGCAGTGCCTGGCCTGATAGCTATCTTCCTATTAACATAAAAGAGGCACAAGCCTACTTTCATGCAAAGCAAAACTCCCAGGCTCTGACTACATTTTTTTTTCTTCCCCGCTAAGCAAAAAGGATCCCAAACAAGCAAAACCACCACCAAAAAAATTCTCACAAGGAGTGAGAATTCCCCAAGTTATTGTTTGTAATAAAAATACTCTACATTTGGTTTCATTTTCAAATGCACTCTGTACCCGCAGCTCTCGCTGGTACCAAATGCAAAGCTAGGAGAGCACAGCATTTCTGTATAAACACATCTGGAGGCCTTCTAGCTGCTGCTGGTGTGATGCCACTCAGCATGGGGCCGCTTACAAATATTTAGTACTCTGCTGGACCAGATTTCATCTTTCAAGAAGTAAAAGTGCCTGTCATCTGATGATGGATGGCGGTTCTTCTCTCGGTAGAAGGCTGTGTATTCTCAGCTTCTGTCCATGTAGAAAAGCAGTCACAGAAAGAAAAGCAGAAGAGGTGGTTGACAGAGAAACCACCAACTATGTGGATGTGAATTAGCCTGCTGAAAGATGGGCTCCTCAGTCAATAGGGAACACCAGAAAAGGGAATAAGAGGCAGCTGGTATCACTCCTACCTCTTCTACCTGGAGCATACTTAAAGAAGGCTCTTTGCTTTCCAGAATCCATCCACTCAATGCTTTTTAGAGCACTGGGTCCAGTGAAGTCATTCATGAAGTTAGATTGGGACAGTAAGGTAAGAACAATATTAGTTATAATTAAAGAGACCCTGAAGATAGCAGAAGAATGAACTCTTTCCTTCCCCTTCTCTCTCCTTCCAGCTATTACTTTATTTTGTAGGAGGCAGAGATTAGAAGGAGGAATCGTGGCCTGCAACAAAAGGAAGAAAAAAGGGAATTATGATACACAGAAAATTGAAGCTTAAGATATCTGCATATCTAGCAAGGCAAAAAAAGAAGAAAAAAAGGACAAAAAATAAAAGAGTATTTGAAGTACATTATACACAGAAGAAATCCCAGCAATGGAATTAGCCAGTTACCAGATGAAGGCAGTAAAATCATTAATAATGAAGAGAGCCATATTCAATAAACATGTCTCTCCTCAATTTGGAAAAAGTAGGATGACAGCAGTATCATATCAGGCAGCCAAAGCCTTTTTCAGTCCATTAGTAACCAAATAGGATGTTAAACATCTACTTGTGATAAAAACCTGTAATTCATCAGGCCCAGATAACTTGCACCTGAGGAGTCTCAAATAGTTGGTGGAGGAGCTTCTTCCTTCCACACGTTAATTTTTAATGGGTCTTGAAATAATATAGAAATTCCAGAAGACTGGAAGAAGACTAATGTTTTGCCAGTGTTCAGCAAGGACGAACATGATGACCTTGGTAAATATAAGCCAGCTAACCTAACATCAAACTGGAGAGGAGGTGAGGGGGGAGCAAAATAATAGAATATGGGATTCAACTGATAAAGAATGAAAGGACAGGAAGTAATTAATGCCAGTCAGCATGGTTTTATGGAAAATAGGTCTTGTCAGACAAACCTGATTAGATTACAAATTTGGCTGAAAACGTAACTGCTTCACTGCGATATACTGAGACATTTGTAAGGCATTTGATTTAATTTTGCAAAACATTCTGATTAAAAATAACATTGTGCAGTCTCAGTGAAATACCCACTAGCAGAACAGTGGTCTTATTAAGCGGCACATCTCAAAAATGAGTTATCACTGGGAAGCCATCATTGAATAAAGCTACTTTTACCAAGGCTGGAAAGGGGTCTGTCTTAGGCCTGGCACTTTTGTTTGCTGAGTTAAATGAGCATTTTTGTTGCTGAGTTAAATATAAATTACTGTTGATTGTACTGGTAATGCAATCTTTGCACATATAAACAGAAAAGCAACCAATTTCTATATAGATGTGATGTTAAATCTTTATACAGCATTGGTGTGGCTACTGAGATGCCACACGGTTTCAGTGATCATATGTTTAATGAAACTGAAAAAAATCAGAGGTTTGGAAAATAGCTGCAAAAATCATTGTTAGAACTGAAGAAAACGCCTTACCATGAGAACTTTAGAGAATATGGAGAGATTGCTTGATTACAATGTGCAAATGCTTCCATCAGCAGAAAAGCAGCTCACCCACTTTCCTCTTCCGGCACCCCCGGTGAGCTGGGACAAAAGAGGTAAGCAGTCGTAGGGCCCGGGTCACCCTGAAGGGTTTCTGTTTCCACATCAGTAGCAGGACAGGTTAAGCACAGCCCGGTGGCAATGGGGTGTCCCTCATGTCGGGAGGGGTGCCTGACCTACTACACACGGCAGCACGCATGTAGGTCGTCTGCATCTGTGAAGGCTCCAAGACTTTTCTCTTGCCTGTAATCCCTCTCCAAGTAAAAGGGCAGAAAAATGACCCTGGATAACTGCGGAAATGTCCTGGCCAATTATCTTAGGGAGCCTCAAGGAGTTATCAGAGGATCAAAGACCCTTCTCTAGTCTTCAACGCAGAAAAGTTGCAGCTAGATGACAAAAGGAGAGGCAGGGGAAGAATGTGACAACTTAATGATGCCATAGTAGCACCAGGTAAGATCCTCAGCTTGAGCGAGCAGGTGCCGTTCCTTCAAAGTCAGTGGAGAGATGCTGATTTACACCAGTGGAGAATCTGACATACTATATTTTTTTATTTGCTTGAGTCCTGCCGTGGCTCCATAAGCAAAGGTTAATGCAGGTCTGCCAGGGGCAGGCTGGAGTTAACACAGAATGGCAGTTGTGAGGTTGCTGATTCTGATAAAAGCAAATTGTGAGCTGCAAGCATCTGAGTGTTGAGTGTCACATTCACACCTAACAGCTGCCCTTGCCTGTTCCCCACAGTCATCCAGTTCTGTCATCATGATATGTTCCTGAAACCACATTTCTGCTGCTGTCACTTTTTGTCTTTGGAAATTTGTGTACAGGCTTTCTGTAATGATATACTAAAAATGCTTGTAAACTTCAAATGAGTGGATTAAAATATATTTAACCCAGACAAATCACTTCCATATATTAGGCAGAAACTTGACTCTTTACTTCTTCTAGGTCTGCGCTCTCCCCTGTAAAGACTTGCAGTAGGGATGTTAATATTTATAAAGTTGTAGGAGGTCTCTGATGGGTGAGGGCGGTGAAAAGTTTGTTCCTTTCATGAAAAAAATGAGGAACCTCTTTCTAGATCTCTGGGTCTTTCACTATCACAAATGTCTTTCAAGAGAAGAAACCGACATCTCTATGGGGTTGCCCAGCTTCTCCATTTCTACCAGTCCTCTGGTTGGGAACAGCCTATCAACAGAGCTAGGGCATCTCTAGAGCATTTTTCTCTGTGTATCAGTACTGGGCAATGTCAATACTGTCAACATGTCAACAATCCGTGGCATAGATGTGGAAGATAACACGAGGACAGATTTTGAATGTCAAGCCCAGGCCCCTCCAGGGCTTGGAGCTGGGAGCTCACCAGCCTGAGAGACACCGGTGACATGCCGTGCTTGCAGCACCTACTGAATTCTGAACGCATTGTCATCCCTGAACTCCCACCTTGCAGGTTATTTCCTAAAAGTGATTAACTGCACTTTTCCTCTTTGAAAGGCAGCATTTCCCAACTCCTGCTGAGTTTTTACCTTCACACTTAATCTCTGGTTTGCAAAGAATAATATAGACTTGCACTCACCTGCTGAAAAGGTGCAAATCTCTGAACCCAAACTACCCATAAATTGCCAAGATACCAGAAACAGCTGCCTAGCTACAGCAGGACAGAGTTTAGGGTAAGCCGTGAAATCTGTCCACAAAGCCTATTAAACCAGCTTACGCTGAGTTTTTTGTTACTTGGACTGCAGCACGGGACGTGCTTCCAGCAGCCCCAGCTACGCTGTTGTCAGTACCTGCACTGGCCAGCTGAAAGCAGCTGATGGTACCAATAGTTCTGGGAAAAAAAACTAAAAAAAAAGAAAAAAAAGACAAGGTTAGTAAAACAGATCTCTGTGGAAATAATTGCATTAAATATAGAAAAGGTTATATACAGTTTCCTTTGTCCTTTCTCTCCCCATAGGCTGCTGGCCTATGATCGTTCCTTGTACCTACCCTGTAGCTGATTTTATTGTTTATTCCTAGCTCACCCTTCAGTTTGCTCGGGGCCCTGTGTCTTAGCGAGTGACTCCCCGCTCCCTTTCCAAGTTCAGAACCTTTCTGGCTAAAGTCTGCGGTGACACGTAACACAAAAAGACAGCTTTGGGCACAGGGCGTGCAGCCATTGCTGGAGAACAGAGTCTGCGGGTCGGCGGTACCGTTTCTGGAAGATTAGCGATTAAGCCTAACTAAAAGCGACTAACGGGGATGGATCTTTTCCTGTCAAACACGCATGGTTTTCCGTAGAGCAGCTCCAAGGTTGTGAGTGAAGGTGAACAGCTCTGCTTCTAAAGACGCCTTAATTTTAAGAAATTCAAAGAGCAGGCATGACACTTTGTTCTGTGACTTTCTTAAACCTATACCCTACTTCACATCCTTTCATGAGCCATCATCTTTCATATTTAAAACAGACGTAACGGAAGTTAAAAAAAGACAGAGGAGATGAGAAGTACAAGTCTCTGCAGATATGAGGTATAATTTAGCAAAGTATCACTTTGTCACTCCATCCTGCCAGGTCCTCAACACATCCTGCAGGGCACAGACTCCTCCGCTCATCTTGTGAGCAGTGGGGAGTGAGAGCACTCCAGTCCTTTTCTGCTTGCTTGAAGCTCCCTGGTGTTGGCTATTTATTCAGCAGTTGCATGCATATTTATATGGCTAAAGCCTTGAGAATCTTCATAAATTGATTAACAAGTCTGTGTTTTGCAATAAACAGTATTTATTTCGGCATTCAAACTGATTCATAAAAACCCGTGTTCAGGTTATCTGATGAACACGGTATGAAAACACAGATAAAATAGGGAGATCCAAACCAGTATGTTTTATTTACAGGTTTTGTATAAATATAGAAAAAGGGGGACAGGATAAATATACTAACAAAGTAGTTACAAACCTGTTTTCATTAATAACTTATCAAACCAGTTTTACTTCTTGAAAACATCCAAAGTAAGCTAAAAGCTATGTAGGCAGCTGGTTGAATTTCTCCTGGAGGGTTTGAATGAGGCTGCAGGCCGGTGCTGAATTTCACTCTTGTGAATAAATTCATGCATTATCTCTTGGAAAGCAACGTTTTTCAGGGTGGAATAAAGCCTATTTAGTAAATTATTATTTTTTGTTTTTAAAACTAAATGACTGTTTATTAAAAAAGAGAGCTACTGAAATTCAAATTTTTCCTCATTACCTGCGGCATAATCAAATTGTCAGCTGTTCAACAAGGGTGATAATGTGGAACAGGAGTGTGATAACGTTTGCCATCATCCCAGCTGGTTCCCCAAAAAGAAACCTCCTCACAAGCTTCTCATCAGTGAACCTACACGATCTTAGAGAAGCCTATGACACAGCATCAGGTATCATTTAGAAGTGATCTGATAATGTGTATGAGTTGTTAGACCTCTTTTATTTGGATACAACGTTATTTGAAACAGAAATTAAGTCCTGACTTCATTAAAGAACGTAGGAATTTGTCATTGACTTCAGTGTGACCAGGATTTCACTACTGGAGTATATAATGCTATGTTTTCAGACTTGAGAAGCAAATGCTGAATAATTTCATTTTACCAATGTCTACAAGTACTAATGTAGAGAGAAAAAAGCTGAGAACTTTTCAAAGTAGTTTATAATGTTATAACAAGATCCCGTAGCTGAAAAGACAACTGGGCATATTAAGGGTGGAAATAAAGCGTATGTGTTTAGTAGGGTTTTTTGGTAAAACCACTTATTAAGGACATTTTAAAATCAAGACTGGCTGTTTCCTAAAAGTTTTGCTCTACTTTGAGCAGGAATTAGTTCAAGGAATTCAATAGCTTGTGGAGTGTAAGAAGTCAGAGTAGATGGTTTTAAGAGCTGTGACTCTATTTGTCTATCTATAATTGACCCATCAATTAATCAAACTGGATTGAACATAAGGGCAGTTTCCCAGTTAATGCTAATTCTTTCATAAAGTGAACACATTATTGATTACTATTTTTAAATATACTTAGTTGTAGAAATGCCTATAATTAAGAGTCCAGACCTTTGAGCTAGACATCCACGATCTACACTGAACTGGGATACAGAGTAAATGGCAGTCCTCGCGCGCAAGATGCTTTAGTTGGTTAGTCCATTAGATACCGCTTTTATTATTCTAACTGGATACACTAATTCCATCCCTGCTGTCCATAGATCTACAGTGGGTCATGATTAACATTTAGCTCAGTGGTAGAGGGTGATAGCATATTTTTCAATGACTGAACCTACTTTCATTGCTCACTCTTTCCTTGTAAAAAAGTGATGTTTTAACTAATTCAAATAATGCCGGTCCAGAAAGATACATTATTTTTGCAGTGGCTCCGACAGTTTCATCATGTTACGATGGATGAGAACGTCAAAGATATTGAAGATATGCAACTGGATATAAAATAAGTTAGTTATATGGAATAGTTTATTGTTAGGGCCCCGAGGGCACAAATAGGCCTTAATTTCCCTGGCCAGCCTCCCTGGGGACCCCTACCCACACCCCCTGCATCTCATCTCCTGCTGCCCCAGACAGGGCCCCTGGACCTGGTTCACCCCCTGGCCCTCCCTGGGGCTGCTGACGGACGTGTTTCCAGCACACGGGCTTTGCACATGGGACTGTGCTGCGGTGGACGAGGGATCCAGCTTCAAAACAGGGGGAGGCTGGGGTTTGGGGGGTTGCATCATTTCCCTTACACTAGAGTACTTCCAAATTCTGATTCTCAGGGCGGCCCCACAAATAGTTGAGCTTACGCAGCTGGGGAGGTGCTCCACAGCTGAAAATGTGATGTGGCTGGGGCAGGTGCAGACACCCCTATGCTGCGGCTCAGGTGTGTGCGGAGCAGCTTTGACGTGGCCCGTTGGGGTGCCGGCAGCAGAGGAGGGCCAGCAGCACCCAGCTTGAGGGACGTCTGTGATGCTGGGGAAGGTGCCTCGCGCCTCAGCGTTGCTTTTCACCCCCACTGTGGCTGTCACCCCGTGCCTCCAATGAGGCAGTATGGGATGTGTTACATCTTTTGCAAATGGAATTTTGCGTGCGTATTTTCTCTACTGTTATTTTAGTGTTTCTACTTCTGTAGTTGAAATTATCCAGAGAAACAAACTGAGTTGCAATATTAATATTGAACAGCTACAGACTACTGCTGCTGTTTTAATTTAGGACTAGATTGTCGGCTCAGCAACACAAGAGTAGCTTTAGCAAAATGAATAGCTCTGTCACATACTGCACTGTTAATAAGATTAAAATCTAGTGCTTTCATCTTGATCCTACTGGATCAATTTTTATTTTATTTTTATTTAGCTACATTCTCAAAGCACTTTTGCAAGCTAATTTCTTATTTCAAGTTTGCTTCTTGAACGTACTGCTTTTCTTTCCACTTCACTGATTTACTTCCTCGTGGAAATGTTGAGCCTCAAGTGTCAACCGGTGTGTTTAGTCAAAAAGGAGCTTACCAATGATTTACTGTACAAATAATTTAACACGAAACTAAATACACAGATACTAATAGCAGAGATTACAACCTTTGGATGCTTGCATCAATCGACACTGCTTGTGAACCACAAGTGGCACCAAAAATATTTTCATTCACTTCAATGCTTTACTCGTATTTCTGAAAGGAATATTCTCTTAGGGCTGGATCAGGGTGTTGTGCAACCGATAATTATATGCAAAATACTTGGTCACAAAGCTGTAGCACTTTTCTTAGTACAGACAGCTTTATTGGTTTCTCTGGGGTTGCATTCGGATTTCAGTAATAGATTTATTCTTAATAATTCTAAGATAGGAATTCCTACTTCACATAAATTCAGTATTTTCTTGCTGTTGGAGGTTTTGTTGTATTTACAACACGGCTGTTGCTGTCATATCAGCCTTCTTGGTGTTTGTTTCTTTGCTGACTGGCTGATTTATTATAAACAGAAGCCCATCCCTTCCGACAATTTTTCATTAATTCCATGGGGGTTTTTTGGCTCACACTACAGGATATCATCCTAAAATACTAGGAGAGGAAGGTCAGTTTTCCAGCCTCTGGGCCGTAACGTAATCTGGCATCCACAAGCCACGCACGACAGCGCTGGGCTGGCCGAGGCCCTGGCCTGACTCTCAAGCTCGCACAGCTGCAGCAGGGGTGGGCCAGCCACCTCCTTCCCCTCATGTTTTGTGATCTCCTGCCCACCCCACCACCTTCAGTGGCCTTGCTTCCTCGCACCACTGGAGAAATGGGTCACACAGGGGTCCCTCTGCCATCACAGCCCTATGGTGGGTGGTGTAAACCAGGACAGGTGGTGGAGGAACCTGAATGGCATCAGACCTGCATGAGCTGAGTCCTGCCCTAGTTCTCAAGCGGGCCATGCCACCTGAAGGGCCCTGTGACCCGAACAGCGAAACTGCTCATGACTGAAGCGCTTTGTCTTGGGAGGCCCTGCTGTCACTCCAGAGAGGGGCTGTGAGGTTGGTGGGCTGAGCCCCTTCCCTGGGGCACTCTTTGGTTGAGATCTGGGTCGAGGCCAGGTCTCGGGGAGGCTTCCACCAAGTCTGTGAGTGGAGGTATGCGTGGACAGCCCACTCCCCGATGCCAGCCCCCGGCGGCTGAGCTGAGGGGGCCGTGGGCCGGGCGGCTCTCCCAGCACTCTTGCCGGGCAGGGTTTTGGGGCCTAGGGGCCCGAAGCTGCCCCGGCTCCTCCCAGGCAGGCCCGGCGGGGCCGCGCCCTCAGCGGGAAGGCGACTTCCCGGGTGCGCAGTCGCCGGCCGCCCTCCCCGGTCACGGCCGGCTAATCCCCCGCCGCCCGGAGGAGGCGCTCCCCGCGCCGCACGGCGGGCAGGGGCAGGCGGCCGCGGCCCTCCGCCGCCCCGCAGCGCTCTAGGACCCGGCGGGTCCCGGCCGCGGCCTCCCCGGGCGCCCGCTGCCGGCGTACGCGGGCCGGGAGGGGAGCCCGGCGGAGGGCTGCGCCGGCGCCCCTTCCCTTCCCTTCCCCGCGGCGGGATGCGCTCAGAGGCGGCGCCGCAGCCCGGCGACCTGGAGAGGTTCGTCAGCGCCGGCAAGGGCCGGGGGCTGCGGGCGCGGCGGCGCTACGCCGTGGGGGAGCTGCTCTTCAGCTGCCCGGCCTACACCGCCGTGCTGACCGTCAGCGAGCGCGGCACCCACTGCGACGGCTGCTTCGCCAGGTAGGGCCGGGGGAGGCCTGGGGCGGGCCCGGGGGGCGGCGGCGGCGGCTCGGCGGGCGGCGGCGGGGCCGGCCCCGGGGCGGCTTCTCGCGTTCGGCCGGCGGCGGCCCGCCCCGAGCCAGCGGCGGGTCGGCCCACCCGCGTCCCCCGGCCGTGGCCGTGTCAGTCAGCGGTGTGCAGGCCGCTGCTCCGCGAGCGGGCCCTCTCCTCGGCCCCGCGAGTGCTGATCGTGGCAGCAGAGGGTTTGCCGGGGGCCTCCGGAGGCCTTTCTTTGCAAAACTTTCCTCCTCCTCGGCTCGTGGTTCTCTGGCGGCAGCGCCGTGACTAAACTTTTAGCTCACAACTGGTTTTCCTTGCTTAACAGTTCAGGGAAAAGGAAGAAAAGAGGCAGTTTTGCTCGTCATGTGCTCTGGCAGTTACGTAGACACGTGTGTAACCTTGCTCTCACGGGAAGTTCCATCGATCCGTCTAGTTTTGTAGTAGCGTAATGTTCACTGATTTTAATGAAGTTTTGACGAGGGAGAAAGGGTCTGCAATTGCCTAATTCACGCTTTGCGCTTCCGTGGTGCAGATGGAATATATACGGATGGAATTTATATGTATCTGTAATGAAATATACAGAAATACCTGTATATTTCTGCTTCTCTGTCCGAAACCTTAGTCTTCTGGCAAATTACTTTTACTAGGGCAAAGCACAGGCAGCGCAAGAGGTTTGTTACCGTGTGGCTGGGAGCATTTAAACTCGAGTGCTTCGTGCGCTGACGGTGGGCCTGCTGCTGCCCGTTCGGTGGCTCCCAGCTCTGGCAGGCTGCGGGGTGCTCGAGTTTTCTGGGGGCTCAGCAGCTGCCCTCCTCGCCTCTGTGGAGGGGCGGTTTGACCTGCTGCGGGTGTTTCAGTGGTTGCTGTAAACCTGTCAATGTCAGCTGCTGCAGCAGGAAAAAAAGAAGAAAAAAATAAAAAGACAGTTTAGGGTTATCGTTAGAAAATTAGGCATGGACGTGACACTGTAGCATGTCACACCACGCCACGTTTTTAAAAGGTGACTTTCCTGACTTCTGGCAGCTTATCAAAGAATCGCAGTGCTTACCTGGTTATAACTCAGAGCAAATGTTAGTGTTTGCCTCAGTAAAGGGAAGCAACTGTTGTACTTGTGCTATTTTTATCAATATGTAAGTATTGCTTGCATATGTAGACTGAGAGGCAGACTGAAGAATATAATTATTACAGTCTAGTAGGTCCTTTCATCTCTTGTCCTGTCATCTTAACTCACTTATGCTTTTCATTTTCTTCTCTTTTCTCTTGACCTTGTCCTTTTTTTCCCTCATTACATTATCTACTTATATGACTTATTCACATCATTCACCCCTCTCTTTGCATATGAGCACCTAATATAGTTCCTAGTGAAGTGAGTCCCATTAATTTGAAGAACTGTAGAACTGAGGCAGTTTTCCTCTCCTTCTTCACCCCGGTGGCTTTTCCTAGCCCCTGAGTTTGGTGGGGGTTTTTTGTTTTTGTTTGGTTTTTTTGGTTTTTTTTTGTCTTGTGCCTAACCACAGATTCCCTTGTGCCAAAGAAACTGTCTGGTTTTGTTTATCACATCCAGAAGATTTCTCTGTGTAACAGGACCAAGGAATACTTTCCATGCTCCATTGATATGAAGCAATATTGTAGAGATAATAGTTACCTCATGGAATAGCTTTTCAAGATCATCTCCAGGAGCAGCCTATTTAACTGCTGCTTGTTCTCCCTGCAAGCTTCTCCCATGGAGCTCTGGAGGAGCACAGTGATCAAGGAGGAGTATACTGAATGCAGTACCATAGCAGTTACAGTGGGGTAGTCTGAAACCTATTTCACACCAGGATGATGAGGTTCCACTAAGAGGAAAGATATCTCAGTGATGTAACTTGATCTGCCAGTGCTCAGAAATGTGTTTTGTGTCTGTGCCCCGTTGCATTAGCACTGAACTAGCACACACTAGATTCTGAACTGTGCTTGTTGAACTCGCAGAGAGTGTTAGGAGGAGGCTTGTGGGCTCAGTACTGTTCTTGGGAAGAGAAACTTTGCTAAGTGGTCATAAAACGGTTGTAGTTAAATGGGCAGAATGAGACTAGAACGTTGTATTTGCATCTGATAGTGTTTGTTACTTTACGCAGCTGTGCCTGAGGTACATACTGTCAGCAAGCAGGGTCATGATGTTAGCCTGACCCACTCACGTTGCACCTTCTACTTTGCAAGAACAATCAGAGGATGTCAAGACTTGCTATGCTTTATGGACTCTGAATGCCAGTGACCTCTGAAGTGTTGTACAGTATCATATTGTACGAGGACACTCACCCTTGTTTTACTCCAATGAACTTATCTCAATTTAAGACAATTTTTTTGCTGCTTATACTGGGGAGGGTGTGTAGACGTTTTAAGTATTTGATACTGCTGAGAGATCCCTATTGCTGTCACACCAAAATGTCATGTGTTGGGTAACACGTGCTCTATTTTTGATGGGATCTGCTACAAGACATGCACCTTGAAGCAGAAAAGGACCTTCCTTTTGGCAGTTTCCTGCGTTGGGATATATACAAACATAAAAGAATGGAGAGCACAAGCCTTAGGTCACCTTAGAATACACAGATATCGGAGCAGATGTTAGTGGGACGATAAGAGGCTATGTGGTGACAAGAGATCAAACAGCGTACCTAATAATGCGGCATGTTTTCTTGGTGTTGGGAGACGGTTACTCACGAAACAGTGGTCATGCTTTCTGGAACCAGATAGAGAAGCAATGGAACTGGCAGAGCAGAAGCAAAGGGTTAATATTGGTGCGCAAGTATACAGAGCAGTGGGGAAGTTTGGAAAACAAGGGAAAGTTAGCTATCAGTATGCATCATATAGTGGCAAAAAATGACACTATCTGTCAAACAGCATAGAATAACATGTTTCCAAACCCAGCAATTTATCAGGACAGCAGAGTGCTTTTGCATAATAACAGTTGTTAGAGTTTCAAAAGCAAGTTTTTCCTAAACAAATAAAAATAGTGTCTGCTACCGGAACATGGTGTTCAAGCTGTAGTTGTAGTGTTCTGAAGAAAATACAATTTTCATTGTGAAATGCAAAATATTGTGCAAGAAGTAATACAGGATACATTTGTATTTCATTCAGATTTATAGAATAGAATAACTTCTGTTTTCTTTTTAAGGAAAGAAGGATTGTCCAAGTGTGGAAGATGTAAACAGGCCTTTTATTGCAATGTGGAATGTCAGGTATGGTAATGCAATTTTGTGAGGATGCGGGGGGAAGGAGGGCGGGGGTTGCTGAACTCCATTTTTTGTTTGTGTGGCATTGATAGTCTCTAATTGTAGCTAAGGTTAATAGTAGTCCAGTCAGTTTCAGCATCCCACAGATGCTGACCATGGAGTTGTGCATTGGACAATTACAGGATTTGGACATGGTCTGCATGAGTCTTTCAAGATCAGTAGCTCCAGGGCTTGGTACCACTGAGACTTTGATTAGAGCTGCCTGTCAGCCTACTAATTATGTCTGTATTACTTCTTTCTTTAAGCGCAAACCAGATAATTTAACATTAGCTCGCTAAACTGGTAGGAGAGTCTGTGTCTAATGGAAAAATCAAATCACTTAATAGCTATCTTAAGGGGGTTTTGTTGGGCTTTTTTAGAATCTTTGCAAATATTTTGGGTGGCCACAGCTGACAGTAGTCATAACCATTTGAAACCTAGCATGCTTTCTCCCTAACTCACTCATTCTGGCAACTTTTATTCTTTTTGTATACTTTGTTTTTTAAAAGTCCCTGAAAATAGAATATAAGAATATGCTAAAGTAGAGGTATATGAAGACATCTAAAACATTTGTATGCAGGTTTAATTCCATTTTTCCTTCAAAATAGAATAAGCACCTTTCAAAAAAAAAAAGAATTTTTGCCAGAACTAGTATCTAGCCTTTGTGGGCTGTCAATCTGATATGAAGAATTATCCAGTTTATGTGTGAAAAACTCAACTGGATTGCTAGTTAAATAATGTAAGCTATGTAAGATCTGTGGTGCTGGGCACAGAGTATGGAACAGTGCTCGTGAAGGATTTGAGTCACCAAAGGTCTGGCATGCAACTATGTATTAGCTATAAATAATCCAAACCTCTCCTACAGGGTAGCGTGCCGTTGAGTGCGTGGGTTGCATGCAAAGTATTCTTCATTGTCATTATCTGGATGGAGGTGTTGCGGTTTGTGCTGTTCAGTTCTCAAGCACTTTGGAGATGGCTACTGCTTATATTTCAAGGATGTATCTTATTCTCCCATTGAGCAAGTTGCAAGCAAGCCTGGCCTGCCCTTCCTTCTATTGCCTCCCCAGGTTCCTGCTTTCCCACAGTGTCTTAGTGAATTGTGGGTGAATCAAATGGCCTTTTGGTTTCGAAGCACCAGGAGGGCTCAAAATGCTTAAAAGAAATAAATTTTTTACAAAATTTGCAATAGTTCACAGAATATTGCAAGACTGACAGCCGGCAGTTGCTGGGAAGAAAGAGAATACCTACTGTATGAGCATCCTTAAGGCTCTTGAGAGAAATCTGGATGAGTTTTAAAGACAGTGTAGAAAAAACCCACGATTCATTCATGAGAAATGCTTATTTGTAAGAAATGTTTCCATATGACATTATTTCTTAGGAAGCTTTTAACTAGATGAGGGAAGGAAATACTTGAACAAAGCAATTTATTGGCTGTTTAGTGCTTTTTGTCTGAGATTGTATGGTAAGAGAAGAAACTCACAAAATTCACAATGGTTCATGAAGCAGGTAAGCAAGAGTTACTGAAGTAGGAAAGCCCAGTGATTTGTGCCAGGAAAAATAGCAAGTAGATATCATAGTGGAAATAGTAGGACTTGTTTCTGCTCATCCACGGTCCTTTGCTTTTACCTCAGAGTCCCTTCTTCAGTCCCTCCCTCCATGTCCTGACTTATAGCCTTGACAAAGTTTATACTTTTATATTTAAGAACAAGGAGGATTTTTTCTCTCTTTCCCCTGGGTAAAGTCTTGTACATGTATTGCTTTCTTAATTTGATTTTTTTTTTAAGTAATTTTTTTGTTGTTGGTGGTGGTCAGAATACTCTTTCTCTAGTGGGGCATATTCCAAGAATAAAGAACTGAATAAAGAACTGCTCGATCTGAGTGTCCTTAAGAATGCAGGAGATGAGCCTGTCTGTCTGATAAGTTAATGAATTAAAATCTTGTGTGTAGTATGATGCTTTAGATATAAGGGCATTTTTTAGATGTCGTGATGTCTAGACAATAGTATGACAAAGCACAGGTACTAGCACTTCACTCTTACTGGTGATACGCATATGGCTTTTGACTCCCTAGTTGATATAACATTATCTTCCATGTTTTGGGCCCTTCTGAGTCAGTCTGATGAAATTTATGAATGTTGCTGAGATTGAATTCTTTGACATTCTTTCAAAGTTACCTTCAAGCATAATATTCTCTAGAAACCGGTCTCCACTGACTGTACGTGCTGCACAGACAATCTGCACTGCATCTTCATCCCTGTCTTGTTCAAAGGCACTTTTCAGCAGTTCAGCATTTATTTGTCAAAGCCGAAAAGGACATCTGTGCCTTGATACTGAACTTGTAACACTGGGATGTACAGTAAAGGTGTCCCTTTTGCCTCTATGGATGTGAGACTTCTTCATGCAACACTGATAAAATGGCAGGGCTGTACTTGACAATTGTGATGGCATTGTTCATTTGATTTTTATTTTTTTAAATTAATTTTCTCTGTAAATCCATGTTTTCTTTGCTCAGTTCAGCTAAAAATTATATGTACCCAACAAGGACATGGTATGATTTCATATGTTGGCTAGTACCTTGTTACTCAATATAAATCAGTTTGACAGCTGTTTATCACGTGAAGTATACTGTATGGGATAGAAACCCAAATTTTTTGAGCTTACTCTTTTCTTACTTAAAGACCTGGTATACCACAACTCGTAGGAATTCTTTCTAGTGGTGGGGAGAGATGGATTGGAAGGAGACATGAGAAAGGTGCCAAAGTGTGCAGCAGGAAACATTTTTTGGATGTCTTTTTCAGAATTACGGGTTTTATAACTGCAGACATCTTCCTCTCTCTGGTGTTTTTCTGTTGAATGAGATTTTTTTTTTTCTCTTTCAGAATAATGTGGTTATTGAAAGTAAAGTTAGTGACACTGCATGTGTTTCCCACTCTGTTGAGCCATATAGTATCCTCGTTTTGAGGTTCTTAAAATACATTCTAAGCATTTAAAGAATGAAGTCTCACAGCAGGCTTTGTGGCATTTCTGTTTTTGCAAATGGGGTGTAGGTACACAAAGATACATTGACTTGCAGAAGGTCCCCCAAGTGGTAAATGAGCGCATCTTCTGCCATATGGCCAGGTGTTTGATGCATTGACCAAGTCCTGCTTTGCAGTATACTTCTTTTGTCCTGGTCGCTGGGAAAGGTGGTGTCACACTAATGTGGGGGACTGAACCCAGGGGAAGACAAAGTCTTGCAGTGATACAGTGGCTGATTTGTTTAGGGCTCTCTCTATACACAGACATATGCATGCACACTGGCCCTGGCACAGTTCCCTTGGTGCTAACATGTGTCTTTTTCCTGTTTTGGTGTATTATTTTGCTTTTAAGATAGAGGACCTTAAGTTTGACCTGTATTAAGCTGGATCTTTGCATAGGTGTAGATTCAGTCTCGGATGCGGAGCACATGAGAGTGGAAGTTATCTTCACTGCCTGTCCTTGCTGCCTTGAATGTTTTGTGGGTTGGTAGGATCTAGCTTGGGTTTGCCGCGTCTTTCTTTTCCCAGCCCCTAATCCAGTTCTCCTTTTAAAAGGGTTTGTGATTTCCAGCTGACTCATACCGTTCTGCTCTCCACTATTGCCTCCTCGAAGCACAGGCCTGTTATTATAGTAGTGGCTTTCAGACCCCATCTGCAGCTGTTCGGGTCTTGACTTCTTAAATTATAATAATTTTAGTCAAACAGCAGGAGACCTGTGCTCATTTTTTCTCCTCAGAAATTAGCTGCTGAAACACTCTGAAGAGAAATGTTTTAAGAGGGTTACGTGGTTGCAATTGTGGAACTGGTGAACTTGAACCAGCTACTGGAGCTCCTCTTTCTGTTATTACACATAGCCATTATTTATCCCAGACAGAGTGGAGATCAGCTAGCCAAAGTGCAGAAAGAGATGTTTTTGTCACGACTTTCCATATTTGAAATATATTTCGAACAAAATATTTACGTTTTTTTCTTAATGTGTCATGTTAAAAGAGTGCTGTAGTTGATATTACTGGAGTAAGGGAAACATGTATTTTTAACCAGCTAGTAAGACTCAAAATGTAGTTGTAGACCTGGAATTAGCATCATGCAGATGTGTTTTAAATCGGACCTTGTAGAAGTTGCCCACTCCTCTTTGGTAAGCTGTAGAAAAAATATTAAATTCTTGCTGTAATGATTCTGCACAAGAGGGTTCTGACACTGCAAGACCCTGCTTAAGATTGCCTTGGGGAAGTGTCTGTCCCTCTATCCAAAAACTTTCTCCATGTAATTTTCTTTGGTAAATGTCTCCTCTGAACCTTTTGAACATTAACCCGTGGAAGTCAGATACCCTCTATGGCCCAGAATTCGGCAAATGATGGTAGGGAAGGATGGCTGTGAAGACGTGTGAAACTCTTACCTTCACTGCTTGGTGAAGGACTGTATCAGAGAACTCGACCAGATAATATCAGACATCAGAAGTTGCCTCACTGAAATGTGGTTCAAGAGTTGGATGTCATTTGATCATATTTGGGCCTTAAGGTTTTGAAGAAGTGGGCTTAACCCCTACACTGGCTTGCCCAGCATTTCTGTCTGGTATTTGTGTGCGTTTCTTTTTGATCAAGTGAAATACAACAGGAATTTTACATCCTATTGAAAAAGTCCATGTGAGGAAGGAGGTGCGAGGACATTTGTTTGGACTTGAGTCTTTTTTTTTTTGAGTATTATGCTTTGTTGTTTGGGATTTTTTTTATTCTGAGCTATATGTCAGTGTTCTGGGAATTTATCCAGTAGTCCTGGATGGTGGAATCGTTTTGAAGAACTTGGTGGAGAAGATTGTTTCCGTGCTTTGATGTGAAAAGCATAAGCTTTAAAGAACTTCCCTTCCAAAAATGTTGTCACTCACTCCTAAATGAAGGGAAAAATACCGCAGATGTAATGAAAATAGGAAGAAAATGTCATTAATGTAGCATTAGGGATTCAACTAGAACAATGCTACCTGTTATAATTCAAACTACTTAGAGAAAAATGTGGAAAAGAATGCAAAATACAGTCCTGCTGTGATCGCAGAGAAAGCTGCTGTCACAGTGTTTCCATCCCAGGTATTACTCAGTCATCAGAACTCTCTCTTGTGGTGTTTCAGGCTTTTATCTCATTTCGCACAATTCAGCCATATCTTGTCCCTTTAACCTCCCTACTAGTTCATATAACTCAGTATGATTCTGCCTGGGGAAAGATTTTAATTAACAATGGGTAAAGAATAAAGGGAACAAACGAATTTTTAAAAACACTGCTTTGAGACAGGCACGTGATTTTGCATTTTGATTTTTTGTTTTATCAGGTAATCTCTCCTGTTTATTTAACCAGTGTGTATGGATGTGGGACCTACAAAACTTCAGGTTCTGTGCCTTCGCTTCTTGCACACCCAGCAACCACACTGAGGCTGGTGTGCAAGAAAGGGTGAGAGATGAGGTCTCCCTCTCTGTCTCTTCTTAGCCTTAGCCTGTGGATTCCTAAGCAAAAGCTATCGGGAATTTTCCAGAAAGAGGTCTTGGGGCATACATAGGAAACAGGCCTCTCGGGGGATGCGTTTTGTAGTGTGACAGCTGTAGGAGAGCTGAGAGTGTAATTTCACATGACATGATTGCAATGTAATATACTATTTTGGTTCTCCTGGTCTGTATTGCCATGTCCTCTTAGAACGTTTACACTGGAGCTTATTTCAAGCAGCCTGTATGTAGGCTTTTTGGAGGTACCATACTGAGATATCAAGGACAAAGAAGCTGACATTGTGAGGGGTTGAATACCCTTGCAGTGTTTCATTGCTTCAAATCCTACATGAGACTGGGCAGGTGTTCACCTTTCTTTTCCTAATAAGTTAAACTCCTAAAGCTGCCCATGCCCAAGGCAATTAAAATGGCCATTTTCAATGGAAGAATTTTTTTGGTGTACTGACTCTGAAATTAGTGATCTCAGCTTTTGTTTTGATCTGCAAAACCTGTAAATAAGTGGACCAGCGAAGGCAGGAGACACTGGGGGTCCTGATTCAGCTGAGTATTTGAGGTGCCTTGGGTTGTTCTATGTGGTCTCCAGCCACAGCTCCCACAAGGCCTGCATCTCCCAGTAGACCTGTATCATGTCTACTGGTCCTACGTAGATGTTTTAGCCTAGGGTGTCTCAAATGGCTCTTGCCATCAGTGGTTAGGCAGCTGAGGGAAACTGTTTCTTCTGTTCCTGCCACTCAGTCACTCTGATTGAATATTTTTTTTAAATTCTTTTAACATTTTTTTTTTGAGTGGGGTAACACTGGGTCTGTGATACTGGGTGAATCACAGTAAGGGGAATTAAGAACTTTTTGGAGGCTGCAAAAAGTTTTTCAAGGTTTCACTTTCAATCAATTATAAGTTTGTGGGATTTGTTGTGATTTCTTTCCTCTGCTGCTGCTTTCCACCAGTTTAAATCTGGTCTGAAAACAAAACTTGATGGTCCCTATACAGGCAGAACACTATAGGTCTGTTCTAACACACTGCTGTAAGTGTCTGTCTGGGATGAGACACAGAAATAAATAACTGCGTTACTTGAATATAGAAATAAGAATATTTCCATGTTTGAATAAATAAATAAAATGAAATTTGATGCAGTCTGGGGACAGCCCATGCCAGGCACTGTGTGCCAGTGCAGAGTGTTAATCTGGGATTCTGTGCTCATCTTTGAAAGTTTCTGTTGCTTTGGAGGGAATCTGTAGAGTGCCAAAAGCCAGTGGCTTGTGCCATCACTCCAAGTGTTATTGTATGTTGAGCTAGGATTATGTTATACATTCTTAACTAAAAGGTGTTTGTCTTTATTAGTGTGTTTTCATTGCCTAGCTGTACGCTTATTCTACAACATTTAAGGAAAAAATCTGATAATTCTATTCAGTAGGTCTGGTTTTGACCTTACATATACTGATTCTTACAGTGATTGTGAATCCATTGACTTCAGACACATTACTCCTGATTACACCAGGGTCATCTCATAATGAGGGGCCAAGGTATTAAATGGAAATGAACCCAATAAAGCCATCAAGCTCAGACCTACTTTGTCCTCACGTGCTTGATCTGAACAATAAGAACTGGTGATTTATAAATCATGTTGTCTGTTTGCTTCTTTGTCATTTAATTCTTTTTTTCCGTTGAATAAATGAAGATGTTCTGACCTTAACTCATCCCTTGTGAATTTGTTTGAAAAAAGCAGGATAGCTGTACCCCTTAAATGTGACTCAAGCTTTTGTTCAGATTTAGTGAGCGTCATCTTATTTTTTTAAAGGAAACACATTTCACTTGACCTCTAGGATCTGCAGGACTTGCTGCATCCTCTTTTTCATCACTTTATCTTCATGGCTTATTTTTTTTAATATTTTTCTACATTTTCAGAAGGCAGACTGGCCAATGCACAAGCTAGAGTGTTCCGCCATGTGCGCTTTTGGGCAGAACTGGAATCCCTCAGAGACAGTGAGGCTAACAGCGAGGATCCTTGCCAAACAGGTGAGCAGGAGGCTAGACTTGGGAGGTACATTCCTGCTCTGGGTGCCAGGGAAGGCAGGAAAATGAAAATTGACCAACAGTAACTGTCCCTGCAAAGCACATACATACTAGCTTCCTGTGTACAGACGGGTGTAATACAGAGCATGAGCAACTGAACAAAACTGACCGTCAGACCACTGCAGTAGTGTCAGGGCCACCATAGACCAGCTGGAGACTTTTGTGGGAAGGTGGCAAAAGGCTAGTGAGGCTTTAAGCTGTGTAGCTGTAACTTACGGTCAAGGTACTGTTCAACAGAGTCTGAAAGAGTTTACTGATAGTTTCACAACGCGCATGGTGTTTCAGCCTCTGTTCTGGTAGATTGGAGCTCTTGGTTACAGGTGTGGGCTAGCACTAAGGCCACGTTGGAGAAGAGAAAGATGATGAGACTTGGTATAAGTGGTTGAATTCTGAGGAATGCTCCTAGTGTTACATGCCTGCAGACATTGACATCTTTATGAAGCAGTTGCCTGTTGTACTATTTTTCAGCTATAACTGCGTAGCATCGTGTAGTATATAACTCCCAGTATGTTTGTGAGTCAAGAACACCTCTGAGGTATTCAGGTTTAAATGTTTACGATTACTGGAGTTAACTGGTGAAAAACAGAGATTGAGAGAGAAATCTCAGGCCCTTGGACTTTGGAGAAAAAGAATATTATTAGTAAGGAAATAAGATTGCAGTGTCAACCTCCAATGCAGTGTTCCCTAACTATATGGATACTGAGGATAACACAAGTGCTTGCAGGGAGGGGATGGGATTCATGAGTTTCAAGGTTATTATGCTGTGTCTCTTTGTAGAGCTCTAAACTCTCTCTGCAAAAACAAATCCTCTTTGAAGCATATTTGTGTGATTGAGGTCTGCTTATGTGACAAGGGCAACCTGGATACTGTATGTAGTGAGGATTTTGGTGGCCTGCTGGGAAGGTAGCTGCATACTTGCTGTGTGTGTAGATGTGTGTGTGTGAATGTACGCTTGTGTGACTTAATTAAAGTGTGGTTTAGTGGTGATCCACAAACAAAATCGAATGTTTAATGACAAAAAGTCATTGGAATAAATTTGTGCTTTTATCGCTTACAGGGAGGGGGGAGAACCCTACATGTCATATAAAAGCTAAATATGCAAACCATAGTCCCTGAACCTCAGCTGCTGGGCCACCTGCAAAGCCATATTTAATGGCCAAGATTACAAAGAAGTGGCCTTAGGCCAACAATGGAGCATTGCTTTTGAACTCTGTCAACAGTCAGTTTATTCACTTTCCTCAAAGCGAAGCCTGTCTCCTGCCTGCTTGCTATTGTTAGCAGCTTTCTGGGTGTCTAGAACAAAGCAAATGACATATTTTAAATACTGTTCAGTTTATGTATATAAATTTGATAGGAGTTAATCTTTGGCTGCCTAATTTGGTGCAGAGAGAGTATTTCTATGGATTTACTAAGGGTAGTAAATTTAATTCATTGCTGTTCATCAACTTCTATAAATTCCATGCAGTGTGGATTTGGGTTTGTTTTACAGGTGGGAGTTCCCAGCTTACAAATGAGTAGACAAAACTGCCCACTTAAAACATTAAAATATTTTCTTGTTGTTTTTTTCCCCTGTATTGCTAGAAAATTCACCCTGAAAGAACACAGTCGGAGAAGCTGCTTGCTGTAAAAGAGTTTGAATCACGTAAGTAAAAAAGGCTTGCAGGTAAACAGAGACAGTTATCTATATTCATGATTTGCTTTACCCCCTGCCCCCCCTCCATCAGAACCTTTCAGAGCATCCTACTCCTGTTGGAGGAAGGGAGTAAACAAAGAGAATTGTGTTTCCTCGTTTTTTGAAAGTGCAGTGCTCTTATTTCAGTCTTTTTTTTTTTTTTTTTTTTCCCCCCTTGGTCACTTGTGGGGGCTGTGAAACAAGGGTGGAAACCTAGGCAGAATTAATTATGTAGCATACATCCATCTCATGGCTTTTCTGGTACTCTAGTGTCTGTTGAGAATTGTAATGTTGTAAAATTAAAATAGCTGGTATTTGTTACCAGGAGGCATAAAATCAGAGACAGCACAGTTGCTTGATGGTGACAGTGACTAAGGGGCTAATTGCAGAACCCTCTGGACTGTGCTTCAGTATCTGTCACTGCCAGTCAAATCTGACATGTTATATATGATTGTGTTGAAATTCCGTGTCCTAAATACTCCAAAATAATCCAAGGAAGGAGATGAGGCAATGGCTTGCTTTTAACTGGAAGGTTACTCTTTACATCCAGTGAGGCAGAGTTAGAATTTGAGCAACTAGGGGACTAGTAACCATCCTGGCATAGTTTTCACTGGTCTGTCGTTCCTCTTTCTTGGTGCTGCGGGTAATGTACAAGGAGACAATAGGTTTGTATATTCAAATTTCTCATGCTGATGGTTTCCAAACCCCTTTATAAAATGCTGAATAAGTGCAGTCATTGCTAGGACTTGAGGTAGCAGAGTAACCAAGCATAGCAAGATTACAGTCTTATTTGCTTCCTGGACAAAAGCTCCTGTCACAGCTGTTGGGACAACTGGGGAAATAAGGGGGAAAAATGCCAACTTTTGACTTTGCCTAAGGCAAGGATAATTTTTACAGGTAGGTTAGTAGGACTGAGGTTGAGGAGGATGGGTAAGTGCTGAAGTAATTTCTGTATATTCTTCTGCATTGCAGCTTGTCTTCAATAATTTATTAATTTGGGAACTAAAAGGCTGAAATGATTTTCTGTTGCAATGTCCCCCTTGTCCTCTAGGAGCCCTTGTTTCATTTCTGGTTTTGTTAGTAAGAACCCCTTGTTCCTTCTGCCTTGTTGACTCTCCTCATCTCTTAGCACACTTCTGCCGTGTTCAGCAATTGCCTTACTCTTTGCAACACCCTGCACAGGAGAGGAAAAGGCACCTGGCTGTCAGTTGTAAGCTCAACATTTCTTATTTCTGATTTGTCCTAATTCTCATCAAATTGTCCCATTTCATTTTCCTCAGTATTTTTTGTGACTCTCCTGTCATTCACATCTTCTTTTACAAATCATATCCCCCTTCTGCCACTGTTTTGCAGCCTTTTTTCTTCCTGCATGTTTTTCTCTCCACTATTATTTTGAGTTGAAGAGGGGAAACTGATGACTTGCTGGCTCTCTTAGAACAGGAGTGAGCTAGTGACACTGCCACTGTGAGAGAGAGGATTAGGAAAAAAACTTTCCAGCGCTCTGCTCTTGAGGAGAGAGAAGGGGCCAGGAGAGTATATGGTCGATCACCTAGCTTGCTCTGCATGGACCAGGCAGAAAAAGGTTCAGTGGCCACAGCTTTGGCTAGAACCTGTTGTGGGCCTGAGGGGTAAATCTCTGAACAAACTCATAAGGGAATACACTTGGCAGGTGTGTCAGGACATTTCCACTGATGTTCCTGCTGTCTCCTATTACCCTCAGATATCTGCAGGATAAATGCACTGCTGTTGATGGTCACCCTCCAGCCTTTGGAGACATGGGCATTCTCAGGTGGCTCATAAGGTCATGTAAGGCAGCTGAGGATAGCTACCCATAGTTGATAGGGTTCTAGAGGGCCAGGGCTGGTCTGTTTGCTAGGGTTAACGGATGCATTTTAAACACCGTAACCCTTCTCCCAAGAAAGGGAAATTTATGTCCAATTACCTGCTAATGTAAAGGTGTTAGAAAATGCTTTTTAATACTGCATGTTCTTGTAGTGTACGTGTGGCTTAGGCAGAAGCAGCATTACGTTTATGCAAGAACAGACGCTTCTTGCAGTACTTCCAAGTAGCTTTTCCTTGAGGGGTTTCTGTTTAAGTCTGGACCTGTTCTAACCTAAGTCTAGCTGCAGTTCATGGGGGAGTGTTCCTGTTACTGAAATGGAATGTATTCTTTGTCCACAGACCTTGACAAACTAGACAATGAAAAGAGAGAGCTGATTCAGAACGACATTGCTGCTCTTCATCGCTTTTACTCAAAGCACTTGGAGTACCCTGACAATGCTGCCCTTGTAGTTCTCTTTGCACAAGTAAGTTGGCTAGAACACAGCCTGCTTAGGTGGATAGTGCTGTAGGACTTCAGCTTTTGCAAAAGGGGAAAAATGTCAACTGCAATGGAAATGGTAGCTCTTTGCTTATCTTAGGGAGAGCTGAGTGTGCTTGACGGAGAAGATCCACTTCCTTGACCAGAAGTGGCTGGACATGCCCCATTTCAGTAGTGAGGGGAGAGACTCTTGCCTGCAGACTTTCTGTGAGGTGCTTCTCAAATACTGAAGAAAAGGGGAAACAGCCTGTATTAGATTTTGTCAAAGTTAGGCTTCTTGTGGGCCAAGCATAGTGCAGCTGTTGTTGGACTTGTGTGGAACGCTGCTGGTTTGAGACCCTGCAGAGGCAAAACCTTCATTCAGGCTTCAACCTTGTGGAAATCCTTGCTCGTCAGGTCATCGTTTTGTTTGACCTTCACAGGGAGTAAACTTCAGAGAAGTAGAAAGAGCAGTCTGAAACTTTTATCTGGTGTGTGGCTTTTAAATACAGTCAGGTAGTTTGGTCATATGGAGAGATGAAGGAAAGGCAGAATGTCTTGTTAGATAACTTCTGAAGTGTGTCACCTCTTTTTTCTCACCTGCTTTTCATACGCATCTAAATTGAATGTATTGTAGTGGATGGAATAACACACCAGTGGAATACTGAAACATCCATTTTCTTCTTTTTCTTCCTGTACTTCAAAATAAGATAGTTTTAAACTTAAATGTCCAAGTAAAAAGTTTAATTTTTTTTGAGATTGGAGCAAACGTTGACTGCTGTGATGAAAGCTGAGATGGCAAAACCCTGGCTGGTAGAGCTGGGCATCTAATAACAATGAGGCACAGTTACTATTACCTGAATACAGAGGTACTGTTATTTTGTAGGGGAATGATTCTTTAGTATGTTTAGCATCTGCTCATCATCCATTGTGTTGTTTCTAATTATGCATTTCCCTTCAGTGAAAAGTTTTTTTCTATTTTGAAGACTTCACAATTTGTATTTGTCAGAGGGATACTTTCAAGACATCAGTACATCCAGTTTCTTGTGGTGTTTCTGAATATTTTTGTTAGAATATAGCCAGAATCCCCAAAGAGTACATTATCTCTGCTATAATGACCTTCACTTCATGTCCTGTCCTGGACCAGCTCCACCAGATCATGGTACTTTAACTGACTTCTGTGAACTGCTGACTCCCAGATCTGATATTCCATCCAGTCTTCTCTGTAGATGTCTAATGTCACCCTTAGGTGTCACCTTAAGCTCCTCCTGATCATCAGGCAACTGTCTGCCACTGTGGACATGGCAATTTTTTGAACTAAAATCTCCAAAGGTCATCTGGATGCTCCTCAGAAGTATTTTACAGGACACAACCTTTTGAGGTTTTAGCTCCAGCATAAATCTTTCTAGAAGAAGGGGAGGCATGTCTGTACTTGGTATGTACAAACCTGTTTCCTAATAATTAGTTAACTTGACCTAAAACCAATAGTATGGATACGCTGCTGCTCCTTTGTTTTGCTTCAACGCTTTCTCCGGCATCATGTTGTCTGCTTTGCTTCTCCATTCAGCATTCTTTCTCCCTGTGGCTCAGGGCAGTTGTTTGGGACTTGACTACCTCTGACTCCTTGCTCACTGCTTTTTGTGGGCTTTGTCTGATGATGTTTCTTACTCAGCACAGCTAAGGTGTAATTGGTCCTTCTGAATGGAGCAAAGATTTTTGTCCAAACTATCCTTGCCTTTCATTGCTCTCTTCCCCAACTGTTGGTATAATTCTACTCTTTTGTCCCTGTAGAACATAGCTCTCGAGACTGGTGCTCTTCCTCCTCGGTCTCACCTTGTCATACTCTTAAAGCAGTTTCTCTCTTGTCTCAAGTTCCAGCATCTCATCCTTTTCCTTGAAAACCTTGCATAGTTTTGTGCCTGCCTTTGCACGTTCTCTTTTCCACTATTGGGAACAACCCTGAGCTCTAGTTTTCTCACTCTTGTCTCTCTACTCCCTCCACGTTGCCTTTTTTAGTCATGCATTCATCCAGTGAAACCGGTGGTATCTCATCCCTTCTAATTCTTCCTTTTGTGTCATTTCTGGTATGATGCATTCAGAAGTGGGTTGGCTCTGGCTTAGTGGAGGGGAGTTGATGATAACTCACTACATATTTTTAAATATTTCCCTGTGATTCAGAACCATCAAGCTGTTCTTCATGTCAGCCTTTGTAGCCTTATGTTCTTACTTGCTGTTGATGTAATCTTTCCCTTCTATTGTTTTTGTATTCAGCAATTACATTTTGGTTTTGGTTCAGGTGTGCTCGTACATTGGCTAGTGCAGTAGAATGCTCATCTTGAGAGACAGGGAGCCTTTGGATGTTACCTTGCTAAAAGTAGCAGGGTAAAGATCAAGGAAAGATAGCAAAGATACTGGTGAATGAATTTGAGAAACAGGACACTTTCCTTACTTGTGAACTCATCCTGAACGGTTCAGACCTGAGGAGTGGCTTTGGGAGGTATTTGTGTATTTCTAAAATCCAATCCAAGTTGGATTCCAGCTTGTGGGGCATATCATTGTTGGTAGCGTTTGTTGTCAACTCTTGCCCTTCCTGAACAAATACTTACACTGTACTTGATTGACTGTTCCTGTGCCCATTGTAGCTTCAGCTGGACTTGGCCACATGACAGTAGTTGTTTTAGTGCTTTTCTGGCACTTCTGAACATTTTGATGATTGTAGGGAGATGTTGGTGAATGTGGAGAGGGTTCTCTTTATGTTGGCATGTACGTGACTCACAGTGAAAGTAGGATAAAGTACTTGACTGAGGTGGATTTTGGTCACAAAGTCACACAAACCACATGAAACAAAGCTGGAACTCCTGTAAGATTCCCTTGTTTAGTGAGAATAAAAGAGGGAGAAGGTTTATAAAACCTGCTTGAATTTACTCTATAAGAAAGATTTGTGAACGAGCTCTTTTGATCCTATGTCTGTTTAAATTAGGAATACACTTCCTCTCATACTCTGTCCTTTTTCTGTCCCCTCCTATTCTATGTCTTCATTAGGTTCAAGTCTTTCTCACTGCCTTTTTTGTTCTTTATATGTGCTTTAGCTGTAGCTGATATGTGCAGCCCTTGATGACAGATGTCATTGCGGCAAGTCTCTGTAACACATGCTCCATTAAAGCTCAGTACTTCCCCAGCCCAGTTGAGTTTGCTGCTGTTCATCCCTACATTGCTCCTTGCATGTGTAGCTCTGCTTCAGCCCTTTACTTGTCATGGCCAAATGAAGTCTCTGCCCTGTCAGTCAGACGGTTTTTCGTGTTTGCAATGGTCTTGTTTTGTCTGACACTCTTTCTAGTGCTCTTTTGAAGCCCCATTTCTTTTGGTTGGCCTTCCAAGGAGCAATCCCCTAGATGTGTCCTGAGCAGGTGCCAGTGTTGGACTGTGAGTTCTTTAGTGTCCTGCACATTCCTTTGGATAGGGACTTTGTCCTCACTTCACTTTTTGAGATATCATGTAGCTCCCTGTGAGTACTGGTGAGGTGGAAAGAAAATTGTAAGCAAATTACTGCAATTGACTTCGAAATATGAGAATGTGACATGTGAGTGTGGAGTACTTAGCCAACCAGAAGGTGATCTAGTCTCTTTCTCTTTTTCCTTAGGTTAACTGTAATGGCTTCACAATTGAAGATGAAGAGCTCTCTCATTTGGGATCAGCCATATTTCCTGAGTAGGTTGATTTTAATATTTTTAAAAATAAAATTAACTTAGTTAAAAACAAGCAAAGGTTCTTGCACATGTATGGAAGTAGATCTCTACTGAAAGAAATTTAATTAAACACTTAATTTGTCTTGTTTTAAGTATCTTTAATTAGCTAATAAAATGTGGCCAATGATTTGCAGCAGTTTTTTAAAAAAATCTGGTAATTTTGGTAAGATTGCACTTGTAATTTGTTTTGAAGCTTAAATTGTGAACTATATGCAGGTCCGTATGAAACACTTACTTGGCTAGCAGGTTCTGGACAGGGACATCATGTAATGATCAAAGCAAAATGAAAAGGATTGCAGGTGACTTGCTCTATTCACAACTTTCTGTTTTGGCTGGGTATAATCCTTCACCTGGTGTTCTCTGAACAACATCCCTTCTACCTTTGTTCCTTTGCGAACAGTAAATCCCTTTCATACCTTCTTTCAGACTCCTCAGATGTTTTAAAAACTGTGATGCTTTATGTTGCTATGACAGTGGAAAAAATATGTACAAGCTTCTTAGCTTTACAAATAAACTGCAGATGTTAAGTGTTAACTGCAGTTTGTGGACAGGGGAGCACAGCTCTTTAAGGCTGAGGAACATTTCTTCCATTTAAGTCTGTCCTTCCCACTTAATGTTGTAGCAAAGGGTGATATTTTCTGCCCCTGTTCTTTGCAAACCCTGTACTGAAAGTATTATCACTGTCTGCTTAGGTTGACTTCCTTGTAAGGCATAGATTACTAGTAGTTTATCTATGTCAAAGTAATCTGAAACTTACAGATGCCCAATTAAAGCAGGACCTGATTTTGCTAAGTGCTGCATACAGACAGTAGTAGATAGTACTTGCTTCACAGATTCTCCTTCTTCAGGCAGGTCTGCCCTGAAGTCCATATCCCTGATCTACAGATGGGAAATTAAGGCCTTGAAATGTCCAGGATCAGAGTGATGGTGGAGAGAGGAGGGTATTAAACCAGGATGTTCTGGAAACATGTCCAACACCATCCTTTGTTTGTAAATGCTCAGCATGCAAGAGCCAGATCTTTCCTACTGCATAGTTATGCCTGTGAGCTAAAAAGGCTGAAGAGACAATTATTATTTTGGTAGATTGGAAGAGAAAGAATTAAAATTATGTATTTTATCTCAAATAAGCAGCAAATTGCACTTTCTCCAAGCTTGGTAGTAAGGGAGAGTACTTTTCTCTAGTGGTCCAAGTTTTTGTGTAAGTCGTGTGCTTATATAACAGAGATCTCTTCCCTCCCCCCTCAAACATGGATGCTGTTTACATTTGAACAGAAGCCAGCTAAAATTTTAATGCCCATCTTAAGTTGTGATGCAGCAAATTACTTTTCCTGTATCTGCTTTTTTCCTTTAGGTTAAATGTGTTTCTCTTTCTTTCTCCTCTGAGGAAAATAGTCTGTCCATCATGGGTACCTAAATAGGATGTTGATAGTTAAGCTATGTGAACACCCCTGTCAGCTGTCCCGTAGCACTGTAAGAATGGGAAAAAAATAACTTGCCTAGTCCTGCAATAATAAGATGTGAAAATTGTAATGATTCATTAGCACAGCCATTCTCCGTATCATTAGAATAAATAATGGTACCACAGATTTTCCCAAGGTTACCTTCATGTTAAGCCTCAGAATAAAAACAGCTTACAGAGAGAGACTGACTCAAATCTTTCAGACTTACTTGTTTTGTGAAGTGGTGCTTAACTTTTTGCCTGTTGCTTTTGGTGGTGGTGCAGGAAAAGGTTTACTTTTCTACTTTTACAGTGTTGCACTGATGAACCATAGCTGTTGCCCAAATGTGATTGTAACTTACAAGGGGACCTTGGCTGAAGTCAGAGCTGTTAAAGAGATCGAGCCTGGAGAAGAGGTAAATGCACTGTGTTTTGAATGTACTCTGTACGCATGCATCCTGAAAGTAGGATCCATTCTGCTTTTCAGGATTAATTTCGATTAGGTGAAAATTTAATAATAGGGGGGAAGGATCTCTTGTTTCTCAGAGAAGTGTAAGATGTTGCTTTGGAAGAGTTGGGGTGGCTCTGGAGGACTGAAGTGATTCTCGGAGGCAGTATCCTATTTTGTGCTGAAACAAGGGAAGGACACCTGCAGCAGTCACTGTGTATCTGCCAGCCTCTGTCTCAGTTTACCCATCTGTAAAATGAGGCTGAGTTTACTGATGTTTGGCTGGTGCTTTGAAATTCCAGGATCAAAGCAAATTATTACTGCTATAATAGTTCCCAGTATAATAGTAATGTATTGAAATTGAAGCCAGAATAAACAAGGTAAACGGGTACAGATAAGTCCTCTAACTTCTGTTTGGACAGAGCATCCACAAAATACGGGGCTCAGTCATGTCACGTCAGCAGCGTTTGCTGGGAAGTCACGGAAAAAGAGTGTGTTTTTAGGTGGAGTGAAGTTGAAGAGCGATGGATAAAATTCTGTGGAATTGAATAAGGCTCTGGGTTTACCTTGAAATTTTCTCAATCAAATAATTAACTTGGCAGGCAGTCTTCAGTAGCAGAGCTGCTTTTTGCTTTAGAAAAAAAAAAAGAAAAAAGATGTTAAACAGAGTTGAGGAAGATATTCAAATATCTGCAGGGGATGAAGATATGGAACGTTCTCTCTGGGGATAGAGTTTGCATAGAGTTTCAATGGCTCTTTTGTTTATTTAATGTTAATTTATTGGGCAGGGTTAATGCTGATCAAAGTAAGTTTGGGTTTGATTTGGTAACTCCTACCACTTTCTGAAGTATGTGGTACCATTTTTGAAGAAGGGGAGAGAGATTATTTTTGTGGATTATAGCTGTTCACCATTGTGAACAAAGCGAGTTTAGTTGCTGGAGCCAAGGGTGAATGACTCAGGTGAGCAACTTTTTATGCCATTTACTAACGATGATTTGTCTATGATGTTGGCAGTCACTGCAAATGCATTCTGGTAATGGACAAGGACTGATCTTGGTTTTGGAATTTTACTGTGGAATCCTGGACGTTTCAGCATTTTTGGGGAGGGCTTACTGTGAGAGGTAGAGATATAGAGTATTTACCTTGCTTGGCATCTTCTTTTGATTGAGTTGTGTCTTAGAAGCTGCATCAGTTCTCCGGGACCTCACGGCTTTTGCACGTTCGCTTTTCTGACACTTAAGAATTTTATAAATGTGAGCTCGTGGTTTTGCCTGGGCTCTGTGTCGTCTTACGGCCTGTGTCTCCATCTTCAGGTTCAATGTAGCCATTGCATCGCAACATTTTTGAAGTTTTTGCTGTAAATGGAGCTCTCCTGCATTTTGCATGCTTTGAAAATAGGGAAGGGAGGAGAGGAGTATGAAGGAAAATGTGAGATCACGCAGAGTAAGAAGAACATGTACTGTATGAAATTACATGTGCATTTTACTTTAAAGAAGAAAGAAACTTTAAGCATAAAGGCTGAGCAAAACATTTCAAATAGCTATAAATGAGGAAATGGAACTAAAGCTGTTCCTTGGTCTGCAAAACGATCAGCTGCGCTGTGCATATGACGTGTTTCTTGGGGGAGATCTCGTTTTAAAAACAGAACATTAAAGCTAGTTGCAGGGGTTCTTTTCTGGAATACCATTGAAGTAGAGAAAAACTTAAGAATAGTATATGGGAAGGGCCTTTAAAATGTTCAAAAGCAGGTTTTCTTTGCTTTAAAATTTTGCTGCTGAAGTAAATCTGATATTCATTCTCCTAGAACTAGAGCACTGGGCCTCTCTTCAGAGAGCTAAAGGTCTTGTCCTAAGTTTCTAAAGCTACTAGTGACTGCTGTTGCCCCAGTTTCTTGTAGGTTTTCAGAAAGAAAAATTTGAGATTCCAGCCTCCAAAAAACCAGGCCACTGTAATTTATCCTAGGCTAGATACCTGAAATAATTATTTTACTTCTGAAAAGTAGGCATCTCTTTGTAGTCTGACAGGAGCCTGAGATTTATGCTGTGATAGTTTCCTTATCCACACCTGAATCTTACTGTTCTGGGTTTAAGCCAGGGTAATATTTGAGGGAAATTCCATAATGAATAGGAAAGGAAACACTTCTCTGTCAGATTGCATTCACAAATGGCAACTCCTGATGCTGCTGAGAGGCTTGGAATGTGAGGAAACAGGCAGGTGATGTGGCTGCAGGGATCCACAAATTGCATGAAGATGTAGTCGTTATACTACATATACCAGAACTGGTAGTGATAAATATGTATAGTTACACTGCTTTTCACTGACTGCTGTGTTTTTACCATATAGGTTTTTACAAGCTATATTGACCTGTTGTATCCCACAGAAGACAGAAATGACCGGTTAAGAGACTCATATTTCTTTAATTGTGATTGCAGGGAGTGTATTACAAAAGAAAAGGTAATAAAATTGGTGTGAAATATGCTTCTGACTGTCAAGGCAGACCTACCCAGGTCCTTAGATGTAATGTTATATCTGGTTTAATTAAATTTTGGAAAGGAGGATATTGGGGGGGGGGGGGGATGACTTTGTTTTTCTCTAGGAGACTTTCTGATACTCATTCTTTCCACTGTAATCATGACACATCAGGAAATTTCCTGGTAGGTGCCTATTTAAAGTTGAGCTACAAAGCAAAGATTAAAACTTTGTTCAGAGTAGATAATTATACTGTGTCTGCGCTACGTGGCTAAAAGAATTTAGCTCAGAACTTGATTTTTGTAACTGCATGTTTTCTACCAACTCCCAGCGGTAAATCTTGCTTGAGGCATTTCTGGGCTCCTGTTCTGGGATAGAGTCCTGCTGCAGTTCCTGGCTGGGACATCTCAGTCAATTCTAGGTGATGTTGTGTGACGTTGCTGGATGGTTTGGAGACCCAGCAGAATCTGCAAAACAAGTTTTCCTGCAGTGGCACCATGTCGTTCTTCTCATGGACAGGGTAGTCCTGAGTCATAGCCCCTTGTGATGCACAGGACAGATTTATGTTCATTAGACATCACCTGGCACCCTTCAGAGGACAAAGGCAGACATCCAGTGTTCCTTAAAACAAGGTGTTTGTAATTTTGAACAGAAGCAGTTGGGGGGGGGTGGGGTGGAAGAAGGCACCCCAACCCAGCAGATACTGAAACAACTGTGCCTGTCCTACTAATTATTTACTTATCCTTCAGTGGAGGTCCTAGGAGAATTGAGCTTTGTGTGGCTCATCTGTCATTCCAGTCAAGATTGGTCTGGCTGGCATAATCTGATCCTTAAGTTCTAGATTATTTTTTCCTCCATTTTCACAAAGGTGTCCTTTTAAGAGCTGCTTTCCAAACTGACCAGACAACCATCTCTTTTCTCTAAATGCTGTTGTCTTTTGTAACTTTTTTCCAAAGAGTACCCAATATTCTTGTTTGAGGCCATTCTGTTGATACCGTAGTTGTGTTTTTCCCCACAGTTACCTTGATAATTTTGCCACTGAGTTTAATGAAGCCAGGATTTCATCTGTGATTTCCAACAACATGCTACTCTTGGAATCACCTGTCACTCAGCCTCCTTCAGCTCTGGAAAGAGTCCCCTATAGCCCTCTCAGCTGGCAGATGAAATAATAAAGGAAAAAGGAATCTAGCAACAATGTGAGGCTTAAACAGCAAAAGATTGTCTCCAGATTGCAGCTGACTCTTCATGAAGTAGTAAGTTAGACAGAAAGATAAGAGTAAGTGGAGCTGTCCAGCAGAAATAACAAAATGTGTGGAAATGTGGGTTTGTCTGTAGAGATGAAGGATCCTTTTCTGTATTTAATATCAACTCGTTTTCCACTAAGCTATCACTTGGTGGTAGGCCTAAGGTATTTGGGCTTTTCTAGCCTTAAATCTAAGTTTGTTTTAATCCCTAATCTCTCGGAAGCCATGAAATTTCCTATGTAAAACTGCTTTCATCACAACATTGAAAAGCTCTGGGATCTTTCAAAAGAGAGGGACTTCATGGAAATAGAGAATGGCAGATGAACTGGAAGGCGCAGAGGATTCTAGGATTCCCAGCCAAGGCTTTAGAGAAAAATTGCAGGTGCACATTCTACCTTTGTTTTTACATTCTTTGAAGAGCTTAAGTTCCCATCTGTGTCTTTTTATTAGAGTAATTTTGTGTAGCAGGTGCACCTTTATTTGTGGGGCTTGGAACCTGCATTTATAATGTCCGTTGTGTTTCCTTCAGGATAAAGAGAAACTAGAAATCCGCAAGCTGAATGATCCTCCATCAGCAGAGACGGTATGGGACATGATCAAATATGCCAGGAACGTGATTGAGGAATTCAGGCGAGCCAAACACTACAAATATATCCTTTGTCTCACCCTGACTCCACTGGCTTGGTGTGTGACCTAAAAATCTTACCTGCTGGATTGCTTCAGAAGTACCTGCAGGAGAAATACTATGACCATTAGAAGTTAAATATACCTCTGTCCTCTTTGTGTCTGAAGAGTTGTCCCTGGAGACAAGGGGCAGTTTAACCTTGCAGGTGTTGTGGGATTGTGAGACCCTGTGTTTGTTCTTTCCTGTGTGGCGCTCAGTTTCTAAGAGTGCAGCGTATGGCTGTCTCCACACAACAAGCCAGAGACTAGAGTGAGCACAGGTGTGTGAATGTGTTAGTCTACTGTAATATTGCCCTGTTTTGAGAGACTGCATGTGAGGCTGCAGCTATTGCTGAAGGTCACGAGCTTACCTGTTGTAACAGTGGTGCGATGCAGACAAAAATGCAAGATTCATTGGGCCAGAAGCACACCAGGCTGTCTCATGCCTGATTCAGTACCCACTGTGCGGGGAATTTCACTCCCCCTTCTTCTGACACATTGCTGGTGCGGTGGTGGTTCAGGAAAGCTGCTTTATTTGTTGCTTTTTAAATCTGAAAGCTAGTTCTGTAGAATATCTGAGTAGGAGGGGGAATAACCTCATGAGCAGGATACCTCTCAGAGTAGCTCTGGGGTTCTAGCGTAGATGCTTTGATGCCATTTGAGAGAAAAGAGGACGTCTCAGAACCGTTCTGAACAAGTTTAGGTCGATTCTTCTTTGGCATTACCAGGTAGTTGTCTAATCACAGACCATCTACTTATTGGGTTCCTTGACTTCTTCATACCTCCTAGTGAATTACTGGAGATCTGTGAACTTAGCCTGGACAAGATGGGTGCAGTGTTTGAAGACAGTAATGTTTATATGTTACATATGATGTACCAGGCCATGGGTGTCTGTCTCTACGTGCAAGACTGGGAAGGTGCACTGCGTTATGGGCAAAAAATTATCAGACCATACAGGTAAATATGAGACTTTTTTTTTTAGTGCTCTAATTCAGTAATCTGAATAATTAAGACAAATTTGGGCAGAGATCACTTCTGTCAGTATGTACTGTGTAAACATGCTACCCATGACATCAGAAAGGAATGTTGAAATGCTGGGACAGATTTTGTTACTGTCAAAATGTGGCCTGCAATACATGGCAGAAGGTGATTCTGAAATCCTTCAAGTTCTCAAAATAAGTTTGTACCACCTTGGATACTGTGCTAGTTCTGTTTAGCTAGATAAATACGGGGGGGTTTTATATCCTAATACTTTACTAAAGCAGAGCTTCGAAGTGCATCTGCAGTCAGTATTTTGTATAAGGTAATGGAGGCAAAGCCCGCTGTTGCTGTCAGCCTCCCGCCCTCTCCCGATCCTTTCTCTCTGCAGTGGCACAGCGGTCATGGTTGCAGGAGAGCAGAGCCCTGTCCCAGGGCTGGGGCTGAGCAGCAGAGGGAGCTGGAGCCGAGCTCAGCTCCTGCGCTCGGAGGCTGTGGGTGCCCTGATGTCCCCGATCTCCACTGCCCTACAGCTGGAGGCGTGGGAGAATGTGCAGGCTGAAGCCCCGCGTGGGGCAAGGCAGCGTGCAGCCTCTGCAGGAAAAAATTAATACTCTCTTCGATAAATTTTTCTGTGTTTTTACAGTGGTGATCTGGTTCATTCGAGCCAGCCAGTTACAGGCTGTATCTGATCCTGCCATGAATCCCCCAAGCAGATTCCCATCTTGAGATGTGACTTTCTTGCCAGCTGGGGGGAGTGCAAGTAAAGCTCTCCCTTTGGAGCAGATGCCAACGTAAAGTCACAGATCACTTGGCAGAGAGCAGCGATACGAAGAAGGAGCCAACGTTCCCCCCTGGGGGCTCAGTACTATTTATCTTCCCTGGGACTTGCCCAGCTCCTCTGGCTCCGAGCCTGGCATTCCAGGTCAGCTCTGCTGAACTGGACTCTGCTAGCTCAGTGTGTGCGAGTACGGAATGGCATGTGCACTGTACGCGCTGCTGAGGGCCCCTCGCTTTCCATTAAAGACCAACGATTGTGGAGTAGGCAGAGTTACTTCTGCGGGTGTAGGGTGGCTCCAAAAACTCGTAACAATGCAGTCTCTTTCTGTAGCTGGCTAGATGAAAACTAGTGGCAGAAAGTCACGGCCATCTGACAGCTGTTCAGAGGCATATGGTAGTTTCAGTTCAATTCCCAATTGTCAGGCGTCCCCATCCCAGAAACAATTGGCACTGACTCTTGGCAGTCATGGCAGAGGGGATGAGCGGTGAATGGGCAGGGGCAACGAGAGGCAGCTCCTTGCCCCCTGAGAGGGGGACGGGGGCTGGGAAAATGCTATGAAACTGCCAGGTTTGATAAAGCTGAATTTCTTTCTCTCTTGCAGTAAACATTATCCCTCTTACTCGCTGAACGTTGCCTCCATGTGGCTGAAATTAGGGAGACTGTATATGGCGCTGGAGAACAGAACAGCTGGAGCTAAAGCCCTGAAGAGGGTATTTATTTCCCGGTTTCTTCATTAATAATACCAGTGCAGGCATGGGATCATTGAAACACTACGTGCTTCTCTGTCAGTGAGCCTGGCTTGGTAGGAAATGCACCATGTGTTAATATATTTGGTTCCTGGATTTTTGGCTCAGTTTTGATTTTTTCCAAAGATGCAGTATAGGTCTGTTCTCGCATACGAGGGGTCTTACCTTTTCACGGTGCACTTCTACTGCAGCAGCCGGAGTGAGCGTTATGCTTAAACATTTGCTATACCTTCTTCACTGAGCTAGAGCTGTACTAGTGTAAGTAAAGCAGAACTCTAGCTTCTCCTCACTTGCTAGGTAAGGCCAGAAAAAATGCTTGGCTCTTATAAAAGGCACATAGTGTTTCATTGAAGTCTGTGATTTCTACATCCAAGTTAAACTAGGCATGCTTTTGGTGGTTATTTGTTCTGGAACCAATTGATTTTTAAATAGCTGAAGGGAATTCAATGCATATGGTAATGCTGAAATTGGCAAATACAGCATTTGGTTTTACATTTTTCTTCACCCCTTTTTATTAGCCTGTTCCTTATTCTTTAGGTTTTTATTCTTCTATTTTTTTTTTATTAGTCTGAACCGTGTTTCTTGACTTTCTTCCCCTATTGTTGTTGGACAGAAGTTTATTTTAGTTTCTTAAGCATCAGTGACTACTGTAGCATATAATGCCTTGGTGTGGAATGTCACAATTTTTTTTCTTTCTTCCTTTTTAGATGCTGGCAGGTTTTTAGCCAGCAATAACAGAGCCATCCAGCCATGGTGAAAGATACTGCAAGAATATATGCTCTAAAATTTAACTATTACCTCGTTTAAAATTAGCGGGATTTGTGCTAACTAAAACAGGGATTTGTGCCAGCAGGAACATGGGATGGGGGGTTGGGAACTGTAGGTGGATTTGTTGGCGTAGTTAGCTTCCTAACACAACCATTTGCTAATGACTCACTTCCAAAAGCTGCCTGCAGGAACTGCCCAAAGTTATCCCAGCCCCTGATGTTTGGGATTTAGTGGAAAAACAAACCCATTGTTCTCTGTCAGTGTGCAAGCAGCTTGTCCAGAAGGCCCTCCTTTCTTCTTTTGGGCAGGAGGGGGAATGGAGTCATTTCTCACTGCTGCTGAGGTGGAACCAAAGGCTCTTCTTGTGCTGACTTAAATATAAGAGCATAATGCCTTAGAAGTTTCCCGAGGAGAAAATGACTAAATGCTCTGAGGGCTAGGATGCTGCAATTCCTTGCTTTATCTTAGCACTGTGGTCTTTAAATGTTCTCAGACTTACTCCGAACTTGCTCCTTTCAGTCCTATCCACTGCCGCCTTTTATTACATCTGTTTGGGGCCACTGCTGTCCCTTTCTCCAGTGGAAATCTTGCCTCTACACCCACTCCGCAGTGCAATGGGGATAGTGGCAGGAAAGTGCAGGTCAGTGGGTTTGGCCGCCTGAAACGTTCACTCTCAGGACCAGAGCAGGCCGTAGGTGAAACGGCAGGGAGTCAGGCAGGGCAGCGTCTGTCCCAATCTGACAAGATCTGGCTTTTGCCTTGGTGGTCGCCTAAGCAATTGCTTCCTTCATAAAGCATTGGTAGCCCTTGGAACCAGTGGAGGGTTTACGGAATCAAGTCTGAAATGCCTTAATGTAACTTTTGCAGTAGGCCTGCTCGTCAGTCTGACAGCTGAAGGACAAATTGGTAGGAACAGAGCTCCGGCTGGTACTGGTTAAGTCCGCTGCCAGAATATTACCCACCCCACTTGCAGCTTTCTGTCCTGGAGCTGGTTGCATTCAAAGTAGTTTTGTCAGGAATATAATTTTGAAAGGTGCTTTGGGATCCTTTAAGATGAAAGATGTATTCTCTGAATGTAAAACCTTTATTACTTAGTTTTGAATTTCATTTTATTTCCTACTGGGTTTATGACTACAAGGGGACAAAAAGTAGCTAGAGGTGTCAGACTGTTTCAAACCTCTAAAGAGAGTATTTATAGCCTGGTGTTATATAGGAATCAATTGTGTGAATATTTTTTTTCTTTTCATAGGCAATCGCTATCATGGAAGTAGCACATGGGAAGGATCATCCATACATTTCAGAGATCAAAAAGGAATTAGAGGACCACTGAGCCTTTGAATCTACGCAATCCTTCAAACCTTTATTTAAAAAGCCTTGTTATGGAAACCTTCAGGAGCGCTTTGAAAAGCGGTAGAGTATGAACACAGTTCTGTCCTATAATTGGAATGACAAACACACTTAGGCCTTGCAAAATGTTCCTAGCTTCCACACATCTACAATTGCCTTTTTTTTTCTTTTTTTTTTTTAAGGAAGCATCCATGCTTTTGTAAAGGTTATGCCTTTTGACAGCTCATGTGCAAAAATGGCCATTTTTTTCTGTATGGATTTTAATGTGTATCTTATTTGTGTAAAGTAAATAAAGTGGTCTTGACCCTCTTGATTCCACTTGTACGCTTTACATGAGTGCAATAGTTTTGTGACATCTACTTTTGCCTAAGTCATTTCATTTAATCTAACAAATTAATTAGCAAAAGCTGTACTTTTTTTGGTTGGTTTAGTATCCAGTTCCTCTTTTCACAAATCATTTTTGTTTGCCGTGGCTTTGCTTAGAGAAAGGGGAAAGGGGGTGCCAAATTCTGTGCGTTGTGCAGGGAAGCCGCCACCTTTCCCTCGGCTAGGTAAGCTGCAGGCCCATCACTGCTGCTGGCAGGTGGGGATTCATCATTGTAAGGACCTAGAGCTCAGCAGGTGCTGTACAGAGAGTGCTGGCACCTACCTCAGCGCCCAAAGGCTTGCACAAGACGTGAACTGTGCAACTTCTGGCTGTTTAATCCCCTTTACAAGTTAAAGTGAATTTATTGCAGAGGAGAGCTTGTATTTCCTTATAGCCATACCTTTGCCTCCAGTGGATTAAAACTATTCTATTAATACCTTAGCAATTACTTTTAATGGAGGAGCAAGAACATTTTTCTGAGGAAAAAATCCAGGGCTTAGCTTTCTCTGCCCAGATGTAAGACTGGAGTTTTGTTGTTTTTTTTCTCCAGTTAGATCAATGGCAGGAGATTGCTTTTAAGGATGGGGAGCGAGAGTGTGGCTGTGTACTTCCAGCACCAAAGTTGAAATATGTTGCACAGTAAAACTACATGACCATTCCTTACTGCTTGCACAGCTTATAAAGTATGATGAGAGAGAGAACGCATCACCATTAAGAACATCATATTTTCTTTCTTGTAAGCGCTGCTCTGAAACTAAAACTGCTAGAAAACAAGGGTTTGTCAGCTCATTTTGCTGCAAGCTTTCATTGCTCTCTAGCCAGCAACTGTTGCTGGAGTACATAAAACTGCACCAGCTCTTACAATTCCAGGAAGCCAAGGCCACTGAACTACAGCCAAGCCCAGGAAGAGGGCACCAGCTGACTACTTTTATCCTAACTTTATCTTGTCAAGCAAACCCTTGTCTGGGGAAAGAGCACCTTCATTTCAGAAAGTCTGTCCAGAGCCCAGACTGTACTTCAACATTAAAGAATGGGATTAGTCTAGCATGTGCACCCCTAGGAGCCTTGCCCCTCGGAAACTTGGATTACCATTTACAGAAGGTTCTTCAAAACTCACGGTGGCCCTGGCTGGGCCTAGCAGTTTAACATGGGAAACCACCACAAGCACAATAGGTGCAGAGACAAAACCTTAAGCTGGTACAGGAAAGAACACAAGCATAGTTTTCCTTGAAAAAAAATGGTTTATTGTATACTGTGAATATGAAGGACAGCCTTACCAAAAAACCTTAGTGACTGAAGACATTCTCATATTTGCAAAAGCATATAAGAAACTATTTACACAAAGGCAGTGAAAGGGGTAAAAAATTACGGCAGTCAATTAATGCTGAATAGAACTTTATAAAAAGGGAAAGAAAAGAAACAGTGCAAAAATACTGTCAAAAGTAATCAGTTCTATACAGAAGATAAAACTGACAAGCATAAGCTTATGTACTGATATGAATAATACATTAGAATATAAAATAGCATGCATAGATTTTTTTTTTTTAAAGGCTTTCAATAGCATAGAACAGTTCTGCCATTCAGCCCTAACAGGAGGGAGTGGGGGGCAGGAAGGGCATGTAACTGATGTCTCGTTTCTCTACAAAACGTGTACATACAATGAGGTTGTGAGATTCAGATCACTGTTTGGTGCTAAACTGTCATGTACAGAATTACAGAACAAATAAAAGAGGAAGCATCAAAATACTGAAGTAAAACAGGACAGTAAAATCCAGTGACATAAAACTTACTTAAACATGTTATTTCATTTAACAACACATCCCACACAATTATACATGGGAATATTACAGTCATCTGCATGTGTAAACCTCTTTCCTTTGTAAAATAGCCAAAGAAAGGTACTTTACTAATGAGGAAAACATGTTTTCCATACAGAGCAATCTCAACAGGATAAACATCCTATTAACAGCGTCTCTGGCACTAAAGATCTGTTTTCTTTTAAAGACCAAGTAGCAGCAAGAAAATACTTTTATTTAACATACACAAGAAAGTTCTTATAGACGTAACGTATAATGAAGTTGTGGAACTCACCAACACAGGACTTTGTGAAGGCCAGAGGAATAAATGGGTTTTAAAGAAAAGGTGATGCGATTCACAGAAAATGGATCCATCAGTAGTTACTAAACACAGGGAGCAGGATATAACTTTCACCTCAGGAAGCCCCTAAAGGACTGGTTGCCAGGTGTGCTAGAGGGGCTGAGCACCCTCTTCTAGACACGTTCGTATTTCTTCCACCAGCCACTGTCCAAGACAGGGTGTGACCTCCAGCCTGCCGTGGAAGTATTTTGTAGAAAGCCTTCCTCTTTTATCCCTGCCTGCCTTATCGGGGAACACTGCCCCTGAAATATCTGGAGCTGAGTGTCCAAAACACTGAGTCCTTACCCAGGTGATTTGAAAGAGTAAAACTATTACGCACTATACTCATTTCAGGGATCAGATGAAGTATTAGGCTTTTCCTGGCTGTTAAATAGTGCTGGGATTCTTCAGTGAAAGCTGCTATTTTACCGCTGACTTCCAGTTCACCCTCCAAAGGCAAAGTCCTGCTGTTGTAGCACGTGGGAAACTCTCAGTGAGGGTGCACACAAAGCACAGGCATCAAAACTTTAACACACTGAAAAAACACCAACCAAAAAATGGCTGAGAGGAACCAAGGGAAGTGTAGTGTAAGATACTCTAAAAACAGACATTTCTTTACTTTGAAATGTTTATGTAAACACTGCTATTTCTGACCTGTGCACTAAATGTTTTGTTTCACAATCTAACAATAGTTTATGGCTAAGACTTCCATCTTGTGTTTGCCCAACAGCCCAAGCAGCCAGCTGCTCCCTTCCTCGACTCGCAATCCCTGCCAGCCAAGGCTACCTGCAGCTGCGTGTATCGTGTCCTCCTCTCTAAAGACTCAGATGGCATCTGTAGTTCCCATAGCACCAGATTCTACAAGAAAACCTCTCTAAAGGCTAAGAATGAGATGGGGACAATTGCCTTTGGGGTTTTGGACTTGCAACTTTTCTCTTGCTGGCATCAAAACCCATCTCCAAACTCCGCATGGCTGGGACTATACATCAGCAGATTTACATCCATTTTTACAGAGGGGTGGACAAATGATGTTTTCGTGCAGGGGGTGCCACCCTAGCTCTCCAGATGTAAAGCATTCTTTTGCATAAAGACAAGCAGCAAAATTTAAGTCTGACCTCTCTCAGTGATGCGGGAGAGCTGCTCCAGCAGGTCTCAGCCATACTGATGCTTCCACTTTCTGAGCGCACAGTTCACAAACTGTTAGCGAGACTGACAACAGCTAATTCAGTCGTCATCTCCTCCCAGGAGACCAGTGGGAACTCAGCTGTTGAGAATGCAGCACAGTCAGTAGCTGCTCAATTTTCCCCACAGAGGCATGCGCTATATCCAAGTACGAGACTGACCATCAGTGTTCATTTTAGAGTTGCTTGTGGGCTACGCAGACATAGCAGGTATTGGATCAAAAAATAATGTATTAGCTTAAAATGACCATCTCTACTGAAGCACTCAGACTTACTCATTCTTTTCCAACCTATGTTTTGCCATTTGCATTTCTGTCTATTTACAAGAAGGTAATTAAATAAAAAAGCAGCTCTTGAAATCATGCAAATATTTAATAATATTTGTAGCTGAGGCAACTGATTTAAATAAGTGGAACAGAAATGTCCTTCAATATACTTTTATAAAGGGCTGCATTAGCAATAGGTTGAGTAAGTTCTCACAGATGTGTCTCCTGCCAGCTGAAACTAGTTTAGGGAAAAGGTATTTCCAATAAGGCTGAGCATTTAGGGTCCCTATATACCTATATAGGAGAAGGTTTGTGGGATCGAGCTTCATCTTTCCTCAGGTAATCAAGGACAAGAGGTGCCAAAGCAGGCCTGTGGAGGAGCTGGAACAAGTAGGACCTGAGCAGCTAATGTCCACCATCCTCCAGTGCAGCCCACCGAGGATGGAAGGAAACAGGATGTCCACAGCACTGAGCGGCATCAGAACTCAGCTGTCATCTCCCCCATCCCTGATCAGACAATGTTAGGCATGACATGCTCAGACCGTAACTTTAACCAAAAATTTGATGTCGGCAACCTCAATACTACCATTGTTAAGAGTTTAAAGAAAAAAAACCCAACAGGATGTTAAATTGCAAACTTAAGTACAGATGAAGAGTGCACAAAAAGGAAAACATACACAACAGATTCCAAGTTAGACTTGCTTATCCACTCCAAGTTCTCTCTTAGAAAGAATCAGGGAGCGTAGGCTAAACGTGCCAGACTGCAACGTGGGTGCCGTGGCAGAAGACTGCTTGGGTCAAACGTTTTTAAGGTGCAGCTCCGTTCCTTGACGACACATCTTTGTGAGATTTTCAATCCAGACTTTCTTCCAAATGGATGAAACTGGTCTCTTAGAACCTAGCCACTGTCATGCTTTGATGTTAAAAAAAACATGCAACACAACAGACAGCAACCCCAAACTGTCCTCCTTTTCTGCTTAAAGACGCTATTGTTAAAGCCTGCGGGACACAAACTAAACAGTACTGCTGCTTTAAGTCTCCTGCGTTCATTCCTGCTATGACTAATGAAATTGGATGCAAAATGCATTTTCCTGTCACTCCCTAATGGTTAGGAAATACTGCCCAAGCAATTTAGGCCTGATAAAACGACAACAGGTTCAAAGTCAGAAGGTTCAGTTTTTCCCCTACAAAACTGTATCACATTTCAATCATAAAACATCGGCATGCTGAGGTTTGGTTGCAAGCTGGGGTGGAAAGGAACCTCTGAAGACATGCATCAGCCCAATTCACTTATGATATTAGCAGATCTAGTCAAGATAAAATCCAGCAGGAAAAAATACATTGAAGTCAGATGAAAGGAAAAGTTTAAAATTACCATTCTTTGACAATGAAAGGGAAAAAGTGAGTCACATCAGCCTCTATCTACCATACCAGCCACGTTAGGAGTTAATTGGAAATGACTGTTTACTATGTGGCCACTTATTTGGCTCATTAATAGGCACTGACTTAATTTGGAAAGGATTTTTGGTGCCATTTTGTAATTAATATTTTTCTAAGACACCTATGATGCATCTTTGCATAAAAAACATAGGCTTAATTTTCTTGCTTTCAAACAGCTCTTTACATTCTCTTACGCAATAACTTCCCTGTGCTCACTGTAGAAAGAGAAGTATACATTTCAGCCAAGAAGAGCTGAATAGTAAGACATAGGAACAGGTTCTTTTCCCTCCTGATTTTCTACTTCTCACATCCAAGTGGAGCAATGGGACTTGACAGCTCTGAGTTCAAACTTAATTCATCATTAGGAAATTATTCAAAAAGCTATAACGAGATAACTAATTTAATACACTTTGCTTCAAGGTTTATTCCTTGGCTTGTTTCCCAGATATAAAGCATCTCTGTGCAATTATCATGCAGATGCTGCTGAAAAGACTTTAAATGGTTGCTGCTAATTTAACAAGAGATATGTTGGCATTGGCAGAAGTTAGAGGAAAACTGAAGTTGACTGAAAACTCAACTGATCCCTAAAAGGAACACGGTCAAGATATTACAGCTAAATAACTCCTCACCATTTGTTGGTAGCTAGAAGTCTCCACCAGAATCCTTGTCACCTCGTTAGGCCTGTATTGCAGAGTACCAAATCAACACAGCACAGTTTTAAATACATTTAAGAAACATTCTAGTACAGAGCCTTAGATTAAGTTCCCACCGATTTCAGGGGAAGGTAGATGTGTAGGTCCCTTTAGTGCTGAGGCTGAGTGCTTGTAGGCTTAGGCCTTTGTACATTGACCAGGGGTTTGGAGGTGGGGATGCAACAGAAAAGCAACGATAGAACTAAAAGATGAAGTTTATCTGGGAAAGGGATACCAAGAAAGATAATTTCACCGTGACAGAGTAACTTGCCATGCATCACGTGCCGTGAGAGGCTGCGAAATCTCCGCCCTTGGACATTTCTGAAAGTGGATGTGACCCTGGGCAAGCCTCTCCAACATTAAAGTTAGCCGTGGGGTGAGCAGGGCTGGGACCAGAGACCTCCAAGGCTCCTCTCCAGCCTCATCCATTCTCTAGCGATCCAACAGGACTGCCGAGTCGAAGCGTGCAGAGATGGGAGAGAGGAGTCAGTGTGAGGAGGGGAGCAACCTCGGCGCAGGAACTTTCCGTCCCTTACACCAGAAATAACAGTGTGGGAGTCCCACCACAACTTGCTAAAGCTTTTTTGTCCTTTTTAGATTTTTTTAAAAGTGCAGTTACTATCACTTCTAACTAACTGTAAGTAAATGCTACCATGCACACACTCAACGCAATTCATAACATGATTTACTCCAGTGAAATAAACAGCTTGCAGAAAGCAATATGCACTAAGTAGTGCAAAACAGCTAGCCAGTGCCAAGGGACAGAGGATGAGGAAGAGAGAGGAAGTCAGGTCTAACTGCTGAGATACTTATAGGACACGGGGACTTTTTTCTTAGCTCTGTCATAGATTTAATTGCTGGCCTAGGACAAGCCAGTTAAGAATCTGTGCCCTAGTTATGCAGTGGAGGAGGTTTGTTTCCCTTTTCTGTTCTGATTGTAAACTTCAGGCAAGGACTGCCTCTCCTTTATGTATTTATACAATATCCTCCTAATCCTAACTGGAATCCCTGAACACTACCAGGATAAAATAGTAATAATAAATAGGAAGGAGAATCCAAAGTGACCAGATAAAAAAGAGAGATGATCTGTGCAAATTTAATACAAAAAAACCCCTAACAAAGTGAGGTTTGCCAATACCAAAAGGAAGACTGCTCTGTATGTTCATAAACCACAAGACAGCGATGGGGGAAGAATCAAGGCAGACTCTGAGCTAAAGCTTTCAAGGGTCACTATTTGGAGAACTCAGATATGAAGGAAAGACTACATTGATCATTTTGACAAAGTTCAAATAACTAGAAAGTAAAATGATTACGGTGCTGAAGACAGTATTTCACACAGGAAACTAAGGCAACTGGAGATGCCCAACTTAAATGATTCCTTTTCTACAGGAGGTGAGCCTCAAGGCAATAAACTTGCAGTGTAATTCATGAGAAGGTGCTTGATTTTAGTTTTTTTCAGCCACATTTAGTTGAAATTCCTCTGCTGTTCAACCCACAGCCCACCACAGTTACCAGGAAGACCCTGCTCTGGGTCACCCTGCTCTGCTTCAACTTGTATGAATCGCTTCAAGGATTGCAGACAGTAGCAAAGACCTTTAAAGGATCCAATATTGCTTTTTTTCAAGGACCAATGAAACTGTAACTCTTGTGGAATTTGAACAGTTTAGCACCCAAAACTCTCTGCCCTCACAATGGCCTGTGTTTGAGCCCTCTGTAACATGCTCTGCTGCATGCACAGAGGCTCAGGTCTCCCTGCCCCAGGACTGTGTCCCCTCAGCTCCCACTCGTACAGAGCCATAGCTGACATCTAGCAGGTCTTATTTTTACCATGGAAGCCACATATCTGGGTCCAAAATGTTCCTACGTGAGAAAAAGCCCACTGCCAAGTAACTGTTCATTTCAGAAGCTGTGGAGCAAAATAAAAGCCAGTAAACTACCTTTACAAAGGATTGCTTTCCTTACGGACATGTTACAATGCAGACCAGTCATGCCAAATGTGGTTCAATTTGAAGGTCACTATAAGTTTTACAAGTTATTAAAGTAATTCACAAGTTATTCCAAGAAAAATAAATTATATCTTGTATAAAATAATCCACGGGAAACTTTAGTAAAGAACAACCATTCCTTACTTTCAAGACAACTTTAAAAAGTGCAATATATGCACACAGTGTTGTCAAGGCAGTTCCCCTTGTTCATCAGTAAGGTTCAGTCAGATCCACAAAGCTGGGTCGGGGATGTTTGAAAAGATTAAATAAGTCTGGAGTTTTGCAGGAACTGGATGAGCACTTGATAGACAAACTTGTACTGGGCTATGGTCTGGATCATAAACATTCTCTGCTCCCGCAGGTGTCTCAGCATCACAGGAACGTCCACTTTCTGTAAAGCAAAGAGGAAAAAAAAAAAAAAAAAACCATAAGGATGTGGGTTCATTAAACCAAACAATCATTGTCTCATATATCAGTTATCTGACACAGGGAACTGTATTGTAGTTATATAATGTAATTAATTATAACCACCTGTATGAAATTAATTATAACCACCTGTATATAATGTAATTAATTATAACCACCTGTATGAAATACTACAATTTTTTTTTCACCAACTTTCATTTCAAGGAGTATTACAGTAGTATATACAGGTTACTGCACATCCAATGCTTTCCCCACTAAAGCTCACAGGAATTTCTGGACTGATGTAAACGGGCAGATGACCAAAGACTTGTCTTCCAGTTGTGTACCACTGATTACCTCTCAGCAGATCATTAACTGAACACATAATAAAGGGCTGCTTCTCTCTGGAATTTTTTTCTGCTTCAACATACCTATTTTCAACTCAGTAAAATAAACCCAATATATCGTATTATCTCAGGTGAAAGGCTAGATATATCAGGAAGGTCTAGTACAAACCAGCCAAGATTATATAGCTCAGCTCAGACTCTACCACCGAGTGCATCAACGGGCCCTGTGGCCACTTGCATACTGCACTCTGATCCATGGTCAAACTCATTCATAGAGGGAGGATCCGAGAGATTTTTCAAACGGCAACAGGCAACAGGATCATTACAAAGGTTCCTTAGACAAAATTAAAGTGCAGGCAAATATACCGACCCTTCCACTAAAAGAGAAGGGAACTCACTGTCACCAAAAGATCCAGAAACCCTGACACCTGACCTCCTGCAGCCCAGTCTCTGCTAGTAAATAACGCATATAAGAAATACATCCGTGAAGTTAAACAAGGACCCAGTATCCACAATACATGTTTTGCGGACTTCAGGCTAGCATTGGTCGATTGCCATCTACTGAATGTCCGCTAGCAGCTGGAACACATTAGGTATTCTCCAAGAGGGCATCTTCCAGCTTAATTTCATCCAAAAGAAATTCACTCGCGTGCCCTGAAAACGCCGTGCAACAGGAACTAAAGCACAGTAAGTGGGGACGGATCAGGAGATCCACTGTGAAAGAACATCCCTAATCCCATCTAGCACTCTGGGGCACAGGCACCCTATAATGGTCCAAATCAAAAAAACGAACGAGTTGTGTGAAACAGAGGCCCATGAGCTAAAGCGTTAGAAATCACTGCAAATTTCATTAGGTGTTACCATCGTATCTCCAGCATTTAGGGAGCAAACAACCTATGATGTTATTGTGTTTTATCTGTTACAACAGGTACACGAGGAGCTATTCAGAAGTCATTGAGCCATGAAGCTCAGCCTGCCAGGCTCAAATTCAAAGAGCGTGTAATATGATCCAAGATGAGGGATAGAAATTTTCTATGGCAGCAGTAAATACAAGCACTAAGATACATGCTCCTTTTGAGGAAGCTCTTAAGCAGTTCAGGATATAAAACTGAAGAACAGTTACTCTATCAGGCAATGCAAACTGCACTTTGTAATGCCAGTTTGCTATTCTGGAAACAAAAAGGAACTCAGCAATTTGTCTGAGATGAGAAATGTTACAAGCACAATGCCTGGACAAACGGAGAGAGAAACAAATTAAGATTGCTGCTGACCGTTGCAACTGAGCATGGAGTCTGCTTCCATGCATACTGGAAGTTTTCTGGAAAGTTTAAAATAAAACCACGCTGCATATCGATTTCTGCATATAAAACTCAGAATCTCCATTCTGTGTAAACAAGCCCTAACTCATAGGCTATCACTTTCTGAAAACAAGGCTATATATTCTGCCACATACGCCAACGAGCTGTTATAAAAGACATCTCTAGAGAGTCAACAAGCGTAAAGGTTTGTGATGAGTAATGTCATATTATTTTCAAGCGGGTGCAAAGGAAAATGTAAGGTCTTTCCAGTTAACTTGGCTAACTCAGAGGAAGCTTCCCTGTGGACTCGGATGCTTACAAAAGCCACACAGTCCTTGCTGAGCAGAGTCACATGGAACCTGATCTCACCTGAACAACTGCAACAAAAATGCAGGCCAGCTTCGACCTGCACAACCACGTTCCCCTCTCAGCAGTTCGGTGCTTGACAGCTCATTGATTTTTACTGGGCATACAGTGATCTGTGCACCTCCTCAAAATGGATTAGGCTTTGACTTATCTCAGAAATGAAAGAAAAGCCCATCCTGCCTATTCAACCTCGTTATTTGTAGTCAACACGGCATTCTACTACAGGTAAGCAAAATCTTCAAACTCACCTGCATCACAACATACATGTCAAAACCAGACACGTAATGCTTTGCTAAAGTGGCATTTGCAAAAAGAACAAACAAAAATGCTACTCGCTTCTGACTCCCAAACTAAAAGATCTCCCCTATGAAAACACACTGCAGCTGCAATCATGAGTTAATGTCCCAGCACCAAGTCCAAACTAGAAGTCGGCAGAGCAGAATCTCAATTGCTTCCTTGTTCTATGTGCCTACAGCAGTCAGGATGTAATGATGTGACATACTACTTACTATATAGCAAGTTACTGAAACTATATCCCTGCAACGGGATACACAGCTTTAGACTCAACCAGCAATTGCCCAGAAGCCACAGTGACTGAAGCTGTATAGAATTTGATTGAACATGGCTTTTTACCTAAACCTCAAAATCAAGAGTTCTGGCTTTAGTTCCAGCACTGCTGCAGGCTTTCCAAGATGGTCTGTATCAGGATCTTCAACCTCCCTCCCCTTTTTTCCTTCACAGCCAAAATGTTAACACCAATACATCTACTTACTAGGACACTTCTGAGGAAATCAACCAATTCATGAGACTAAAGGATTTTAAGTAATAAGTCATTTTATTTCAGAAAAAAACCCATTAATCCTACTTCAAAATAAACCAGTAAAACTGGTGCATGAAAAGGAACCCTCTCTGTGCAGAATGTGGTATCTGTCACAAACTGAAAACATACTGCTTAATTAATAACAAAATGTTAAGATTTTTAATCTTTTTTTTTTAATTAGGTTTTAACAAACCAATAATATTAACTTAGCACAATCTAGAGCAACAAAGCCCTTAAGGAAAATTGTCTTTAATATTAATGATGATTTCCACCATTAATCAAGACAAAAGAATGCTTTAATTAAGGGACATGAGAGAAATCCCTTATTATTGAGCAGTACCATCAGCTCCTAGTGAGGTTGATGAGAATTCTTCTGAATGCCAAGGCTCACCCCCATGCTCAGATGTTGAGGTACCGTCTTTATCGTCACTTGCTACTCAGCTACTCTTTGCCAAATAGGTGACTTCTGTAAACCGCAGGCAAACGGAGGTGGCCAAAACGTGTTGCACAACTGTTAGTGTTTGTCCCTGGCACACCATTAGCATACAGAGGTTACTGTAAAGCAGACACAGCTACACTGATGCTCACAAGTGATTCAGGTATGGCTCTTGTAACTATCCAGATTTCCTCTGGCGTGCAGAAATTTCATGGCTGCTGTGTGAACAACAGAAGCAGTCACTTCCAGATGCCAGTGCATTAGGAAGGAAGTCAAGCAGGCTCAAGAGTCAGAGCTGTTGTCCCACACAGGAGCAGTTACTGAACAGCAGCCAGCACAGGAAGGCTGCGGGATTCCCAAAGCACATACCTGTGGGTCCTTTCTGCCCAGGCCAGCTCCTTCTTCCCATTCCTCCCCACTTATCCCACCCCTCAAATAAAAAGAAAAGAAAAAGCGTAAATTGTGACACAGATCTATGGGACAGCTTCACCTCTAGTGAAGGCCAAACAGAGGTGGAGGAAGTTCATCTCAGCTGAACTGAGCCCAGGATCTCTAGGTGATCTTGTAACTACAGAATGACAAGCTGCTGCGGGGGGAATAACAGAGCAGAGAACAAAAAAAAAAATTACTTCTTGCATCACCTTTTTTAAAAATAGTGATGAAGAGGAAAGTGGACTGGTACTTGCCTGCTTTAGGACTTGTGTTTTTGAATGAGCCAGAAGGTTGCGCTTTGCGTAGTGCCTTGCGCAGACAGGCTCCAATCTTTAACTCCTCTACAGTAACACAGAAAGCAGGTGAGCGTTTCAGGTGTGTACATCCAGTTCTGCATTTTAAGCAACTCATCCAGTGGATGATTAATGGGAGGGGCAGATGATATATGTCTATTTGTCATTCTTGCTGCGTTCTTATCTCTACAAGAGGTTTTGGTCTTTGAGCAGTTTCTTTGGCAACAGAAGTGACCAGTTTCAATAGCTGTCGTGTTGAAACTGTGTGGCACATTGTTATTCAAGATGTGATGTACTTCCTGGACAGTTCCCCAGTGACACAGGACACAGATGAAAAGCAAGCTGCTACACATGGTTACTCTCCTGGTGCCCTTATTCTTAACTCCAGACTGCATTACTAGTCATGTAGTATTGGCTGTAGTTCTTAAAGCCCTATTCCCCAACATACACACACCTTTTTCTTAAGGCACAGTTAAGTTTCATTCCAGGTGAGATTAGAGACAATACAAGAGAAAGGAGGGAGTCTAAAGAGTGAATTTAGAGAGCAGAAAACTTCAGTTAAAAGAACATGGAAGCCTCTCTCAGATAGTCCTTGATAGTCTCAGATAGTCAAACATGCTGCCTCTAGACTGTTAATTAAATACAGTTATGAATTAGACTAAATTCTTAAAAGAGAGAAAAAAGCCCTAATTTTGAATGTATTAAAATAATACTAATAAAAAATGCATATCATCAACCCAACAGGAAACTACAGCAAGTAAACTGCCATGGGAAATCTCTGCCTGTTGCATTTAAGGCCCTTGTCTCACAAAGGTAATAGAAAGCAAGCACTTCAATGCCTTTTAGTTGTAACCTCAGACATGTAGCTGGTTAGTCAAGAGACAAGCTCAGGGTTTGTCTTGAGAAAGAAGCTGACTTACTTCATTGTGCTCCAAGCACCCAATCATCAGTTCTGTTAGGATAACCACTCCGGTCCTTCCTACCCCTGCGCTGCAGTGAACCACGATCGGAGGGTTGCAGTTGTTGCTGCTGTCCAACACACTGTTGGTATGACGACGCACTGACTGTATCTCCTCCAAGTAAGCTGCAAGATAAAATGCAGACAAGGTTGCAAACATCTCTCTCTCTAAATGTAAAAACTGGGGGGAAAAAAGAACGTGTAAAAGTAATTCTTTGACAAAGTGGCAATAATTTGCATTTTTTACCATATACTAAGTATTTAGCCAGGGTGCACTGAACAGCACCGAATCCAGCAAGTACCACCTAGGCGTCAATTATTACTTGGGAGTCTACTCCTTTAAATTCAATAATTCTTTTAAAAAATTAAATTATGTTTTCCCCTCTGCAAATCTCCAGGTCACCTAAGCAGATGATTCTAGACATTACTTACAGCAATTCCTGCTATTAACAGGCTGGGGTCAAAACAACAGCTAAGGCCCACTGAAACTGCTGCCTGTCAAAGCCAGTATCAGATAGGAAGCGAGCATCCATCTGCCCTGTTTCCCCCTCCCTCCCTTCTCAAGTGAGACGGAATCTCACCCACCTCTCTGCTCAGGGTTTGTTTCTCAACAGCTGTGAGCCCTTCTGGGAGCTCACTGTCTGTTTTCCCTGAAGCCATTTCTAGAAAGTGCATGAATCAAGAACAGTTGTCCTGCGTGGCTGTCCTAGTGTTGTTCAACGCATTCTACTGTCAAACTGCACAGAGAACCTTACATACTGGAAGCTCACCTGGTTAGATAAACACACCATAAAATACAACTCCAACTCTGACCTCTAAACATTGATCCAGAATAGTCTAGATGCATGACAAAGGTGATGGACCTCACCCAGAAAGATATATCCAGGTCCATAACTCTCAGACACTTAGCCTCCCACCGGTCAGAGTGGGAGGCGAGATCTGAGCCAAACTCTCCGGCCCTGATTCTTGATGTCATGGCACTGCAGCCTGAGCAGTCCTTTCGACACAAGCAGGCTGTGGCTGGAGGCCTACCAACATCAGAAAAGCTGCATTTTAATGCACACAGTGAAATGGGACTGTACATGGTGGCAAACAATGGGACAGAGGAAATGGGGACAATCAGGTTCCAATTACTGCCATGCCCAACTACAGCTATGTGGGTTGGTAGGAAAAACAAAGTACGAAACAAACTAGGAATTGGGCAACAGCTTTGCCTTAAAGACAGATCCCATGGCACTCCTTTGCCAAAGCTGAAATGTCATTTTTATTTTCTGCCCTGATGACAGAACTGGGAAAAGAAGAACATGTTCTTTACATCAAGCTTATACCACACAAAGGAGAGTGCATCACTAAAGGACTGTAGCTGTGTCAAGACTGAAGTGGAACTAACAGGCCTTGCTGAGAGAGGACTTAGCTGCAACAAAGCTATGCTGCTGCAGCTGCAAAGCTTTTAAGAATTAAGGCGGCAGGCATCTCCAACACATCAGTACACCATGTACAGACTCCTTCAGTGGTAACTTAAAGATCTCTGCATCATACTCTACTGTAGTGGCCAGAGACGTGGCTTTAGTTAAATAATGATTGAATTTGTATTACTTCATATGGTAGTGTTTATTACTTGGTAAGAAGTAGGAAGCACTATTAACTCATTACAGATGAATATAATGGCTGTATTTTCAGAAACGCATGAACCAGGACCATATTTAATTGGGAAGGCCCTTCGCGTTGCCTGGGTACACGTGGTTAGAAGAGTGGCAGCGAGTTCAGGCTTACCACATATGTGATGGAGCCCTCTGCTCTTCTGCAACAAGTCCAATGCCTCTGGACTACTAAATACTGGCTGTCAGCAAAAAGGGCCTCCTATGAAACTGGAAGAGTTGTGCCATATTTCACTAACATCTGAACCTCTCTCACCCAGACCTCTCTAGTCACATTTGTGTGCAGCCTACTATCTCCTATACTTGTTAGGTAGCTGGGAAGTGGCAATAACTTATACTGACGGATCAGCCAGCAGAGGTATCTTATTATTTAAAATTTCCCAAGTCTTTAGCACTGCTGCTGCCTCTAATTTTTCCTCCTATTATGTCAGGTCTTTCAGGACCAAAATCCTCAATCACCTTAGCTCCTACCTCTTGAATCCCACTTTTTTCTCCAAATCGCAGCAAGGTACAACCTAGTTGAGGCCTTCATATGCCACAGCAATAACCGTTTAATAGCAATCCCAGCTCTAATTAGGTGCAGTGAACTGTATCCAGTGTAAGCAACCTTTTCCTTGATGTATTTTATCATGCAAGTTAAAGAAATCTTACATAAAAAGCCTTGGACTTCTTCTGGACACCCATGGTCTGGCCAGTCAGTATACTGCAAATGCCACACTGTCCTCTCTTGTCCAGAGAGAAGATGCTTGACCTTCAGACCAGTAGTTGCATAGCAGCCGGAGTCTGTGCGGAACTTAGTTGTCACCTTGAACTTCCCGTAAGTGGCTGAGCTGTGTTTAGAGCCCAGTTTAGGCCAATAACGATGACTCTTACTTCTTCCTCCCTCCTTAATAACCAAAAAACAAACAAACCAAGAAAAGAGCCATTAGTTTCTGCAATTATAATTCCCTACAAACAGAAGGCACAAAACTCTGCAGATAAGCCAAGTACTCTTATTTCAAATTACTGGAAGAGCAAGAAGCATCCCACAAGGTAAGGAAAATATCCATTAAAACTCTCAGCCATTTAATATTTCTAAGTGTAAAAATGCTTGAAGAACTAACTCTTGCCTTGTGGCAAAAGCCAGCTACTGCCTACAACACCTTGGTAAATATTCTCCTCCTGGGGAAACTTCTCCTTTAAATGGAGGTTCTCTTCTGCAACTTTAAGTATCTGTTGTTGATCAGCCTTGGGAACTGGACAGTGACTTGATGTGCTATGGCACTCCCTGTGTTTGCTGAAAGCAACCAGCCATAAAGCAGAATGCACTGTTAGTTAGCAACGTGTGCCAGTTTTTATAACATAGCACATAGTTCTTGGATTACAATAGAAATAACTGTTTTGCTTGGCATAAGAATAAAAAGATTTCCTTTTTTTTTTTTTTTTTTTACACGGACACTTCTATGGAAACAACAGCTTCTGGTCCCTTTTCAGCTGATAAGAGTGATGGTATGCAGAACTGGCCTTGGATGGGGCGGAAGCCTGTGTCATTTTAACCAGGAGCAGTTCAGCGCTCTCACATTCCAATGGAAACATCTTTGTTTGGTTTGGCCAAACTGAAGTGAAGCAGGAGGAAGGGGGGATTCTGCTTGTTTCGCTTTGGTACTTGCCAAACTGAGTATCACAAAGTTACAAAGTATAGTATTGTAACAGAACAAGCATATGTTCAAACAGAGTAAGAGGAAAAAGAGTTGTTGGTAGAAAAAACAGGTTACTGGGGTGGGAAGCGATGATAACAGGGGATTCGCTCACATCAGGAAGAACTGTATTCTGTGATTTTACATACCTCTTCAGCTGTGACCATGGCTATAACGTTCACCCCCTGTTCCCACACCATCTGCCAAAAGTCATGGCATGTATGTGGCAGAGGCCCTTGGGTAGCAATGTAGTGCCACTCCTCTCCACCCACAGTAACCTGGGAGTAAGAAAAAAAGAAAAAAACCAAAAGTCAGAGCCCAAATTCTCAGCAGCGTCTGTGCCAGAACTGCCCTTTAAACAAAAGAGACCATAGTGAAACCTTTACTTCTTTGTTCTTCCACTTATGTTCAAAATTTTGAACAAGAATCACCCTTTTGATAAGGGTAAATCTGACAAAACACAATCTTTGGTGCTTCCAAGTCCTTTCTTGATGCCCATAAACATAAAGCTTTGACCAAAATGTCATCTATTTTTCTTGCCATTGCATCTGGATCGTACAGATGAAAAAAAATTTTGGTTTTTTTTTTTTTTTTGAGGCCCTGTTTCTGATATGGCTTAAGTACAAATAAGCAGCTGACTGACTTCCCTGAGCTTGGTGACAGACCCATGATGAAAGAAAAACTGAGCACCAGAGGAAGTGTCTATATGCATTAAAAAGGCATTGCATTGCTGCAAATTAACACACAGTGGTGTAGAAAGCCTGAATGCAAATTACACTTTGCATGAGAAAACCTAAAGGCCTCTGCTGATTAGGACCTCCCTCAATAATCTTCCACTCAGGCAAAAAAAGATTTCTTAAACAGACTCTTACTACACTGATCTCTGTTGAAGATGTGGCCAAGCTGTCCCCAGAGGATGCAGTTATGCCCCCACACAACACAGAGCTCAGACAGGCCTGCTGACAGCTAGTGATGAGATCAAGGCAGGCTTCATTTCAAGTTACTCTTCCTCACTCATCTTGGGTTTTCCAGTTCAGAAGCTGCAAACTACTATAAAGTAAATCCAGAACATTAAATGGCTTTCAAATGCCATGTGAAATTTAATTTAGATAATTTTAAAATTATCTAAAGCTACAGTCATATAAGTCTATTTCCCAATACATAACTGGATTACCAACCACATCTTATAGAAATATTTGTGTATTTGCATGACAACACATAATGAATTTATTTTTAAAGCACTAACACACAGATTTAGACACTATAAATTATGTAGTGCCCTGAATAGACCCAGCAGTACCTTGGAGTTAACCAGTACAAAACACTGCGTCATTTACCTGAGGCAGATCTTCATGCTTAGGCAGTTAAAAAAAAATCACTTGTGTGTAAAAAATGATTATGACAGACTATTTGCTAAACATCAGGAAAGGTTTATACAAAAAAATTTCTTTCAACATTTTAGGTAAAAAGCCAAACCACTTCTAGAGCTACTAGATATCATTTAAAAATGTGCTTACCAGCAAAAAGCAAACCCAGATGAACTAATTATTTTGGAAAGTTAAAATATTTTCTCTTCTTAGGCTAAGACCTCTTAATTCCCCATGTTAGCCCAGAGCCACTTCTCACAACAAAGTTATAAATCCCAGAGAAGAAGATTTACAACAGAAATACTGACACATCCATAAATATCAAGGTGCTGGCGGACAACGCTACAAGGAGCAATCAATAACTCTGGCAGGTTTAAGCATATACTACGTTTGAGGTACAGGTCTTTGAACACATTTTCAGAAACAGAACCAATTTATTTTTTATCCTAACAGCTGTTCATTAAGCTGAGTTACTTGGGTTTTCACACCTGTAACTAGCATAGTGTTTGTACGATATCAAATTTTTCACTGCACCGAAAATGGTTTTCAACCCTGTATACCAGCTCATTTTCTTATTTCATACTACGCAGCATTCTCCTCTGTGAATGATGGTTAAAATCTGCAAGACCAATACAGGTAAACTCCTGAAGTTCTTGTACTAGGTGGGAATGAATATAAACTGCACAGCACTAAACAGCATCTTACACTTGGACCAGTCTTGTGCTTGCATGCTCATCCGCAGTCATGAGTGCTGGTATAGTATTACTGAGCTTTTTAAATTAATACTGACCTGACCCAAACAGTCAGATGAAGTGGTCTTAAGAACTTCGTTGCTTAATCCATAAATTTAATTACAATTTTTCTCTCTGGTATAGATGATGATCTTAGTATCTTACCAGCAAAGGTCAATGGTAAATAAGCAGAGAAATACTGTAAAACCGTGGGGCTTGCAGACTGAGCTGGAATCCTCCAGGCATGGATCTTATCAGGATGATATAGGAGTTTTCTTTGTCTACTGACTTCTGGTCCAAATATCCAGCCTCCTGGCACATGATATGAAAGGACCATAAATAGTCTGGAGGGAATGGGATGCCTGGAATGTTTACTGCATTCTAATGCCCTGACTGCAGGATATTAAAAATTGAATATTGGGCTGCAAACACACACACACTGTGCTACTGAGGTAAATTTCTCAGATGTGATTTCACCTTCTAAGCAAAAGCACATCTGCTTGGCTTCCGTACGTGCCATTGTGAGAGGAAAATACTCGCGGGGACCACTGTTATGCGCCAAAACATTTGTGTGTGTTCCTAGGTGCTCTATGAATGTGAGATGCGTGCGTGTCCATCACTGACACTCAAGGTAAAATGTGGACTCAAAACTGGCCAGGAAAAATTATTTTCGGGCTAGTATTGCTTTGTGGGCATAATTTATGTTAGGGATCTCTTTTTTTGGCCTCCTAACAATGTAGATGAAAAATTTTGGGCTCAGAAATCCATCATCATAGCAACATTTGATTATGCAAAAACTCAGTATCTGCTATCTACCAGGCTATGTAGAAAAGTCATAACCTGCCAGGATCCCGGTTCAGAAATTGTTTTGAATCAACAAGATTTAACACTGTAAATCACAACCAAGGAGGCCAGCAAGTCTCTTTAAACTTTTTAAAAGGCTTTAGTCCAGGAAAATATTAATTTAACAGGATGTGTTATTTATTATTTTTGAATTATTCTTTTTAATTTGGATTTTGACAATGAGAAAAAGCAGACAGCCCTCTCCGACAACAAGAGAATCTGTCATCTGAGGGATAGGAGTGCTGTTACTTCTCTCAGGGTAGAGTAAAAGGCAACAAAGGACTTTGCAAATTGTACTGGAAGCTTAAAGAAAAACAAGCATCTGCAGCCACTGCAGGATAGTTCACTGTTAAAACTGGCCATGTTTGTAAGTAACAGAGTCAGACAATATCTTAAATTATTTCTACATTGAATTACCAAGAAGAAATCTGATGTATCTTGATAAAAACTTATTTTGAAACACATAAGTCCAATGCAGTATCCAATCAGACACACAGGGATCTCATTAGTAAGGTGTTCTCTTTATCAACGCATACTTAAAATTTTTTTAAAAAAATCACTCAACTCCCATGATAAAAGGAACAAATATGTTATTTGTATATATAATTGCAATATCTATGTGAACATGCATTACTTATAACTCCATACATGTCTTTGGACATGGAACTGCATACATGGAGCTACGTCCTTGATCTTTTAAAAATCGTGTCCTATATGCCAGTAAATGGAGAAAATATTTCAGTCAAACCTTCTGCAGTATTTCTTTCAGGCTGCATCACTCAGTTGCAGGGACTCATTCTGCATGGGTTGTTGTAGTCCCCCAGTGGCCCACAAGGCTATTGGGACTGATAAATCAGAACACGTACTGACTGAGTTGACAAAGTTTGCCTTGCAGCTGTCTCTCTTGAAAATTTCCACCAGTGGAAACTCTGAATGTATTCCTCTCTAGGAGTAACATCTCCTTGCCCTGCACTTAGCTGTTCTTTCTTTCAGGTACAGGGTCATGACAACCGTATTACATTGGAGGTATTGGGGCTGATCTAACTCATTTTCATGAGGTTTAAGAAACATGGCATCTTCTTCTACATTAACCAGTAGAGACATTCCACAACCAGCTGGCAAAGGTGGGCATAAAAAAGTAAGGATGCCTCTCTAAAATGACTTCCCATAGCAAATAAATCAACTCATGCATGTGAGTTGATAGGGGACTTCAGAGATGCCCATGCTGACACAAAGGTACAATGATGCATTCTGACTAAGCTACCTTTTCAGAATTTCCAGAGTTACAGAAAATGCTGCTGTGCATCCAGAAATGCAAACAAAACTTTAACATACCTTCATTTGCAAAGCAAAGTTCCAGAAAGCTTTTACCTTTATGTGTGACGCATTGATGTAGCCTGTATTATTTTCTTTGGTCGGCACCAGCTCTACTCGGTTCTCCTCATAAGGAACGACCTCCCTGATGCGGTTGCGCTCAGTGTTTTCAGGCAAGGCAGCAGTGGTGAAGATCCCATCTGCCTTTTTCTTTGGAATCTGCTCGTATTCTGTAAACACCATGCCCTCTTCCAACTTCCTCTTCAAGATTTTGCACTAAGATTTAACAAAAAGGAACACCAATCCATTAATTCCTCCTGGAAGAACATTTACCACTAGACCCGTCCATCAGTTCTTTGAATTTCAATATATAGCCATAGCATTCTCTTGCTCACTTCTTTTTTCGGTTGTAGTTATCCGAGGAAGCACGACACACTCTTATTTCTACTGAGTGAAACCACAAGCAAATTTTACATTTTTACATTCCACCTCCACATTTTTTAAGACTGATACCATAAAAAGCAAAACCATGCTAAATACAATCCTGGTTCAGTATGAATTTGTATGTGATTTCACCACAACAGATACTTGTAAAAATATTTTAAATTTATCTTTTTAGGAAGAAGATCACACTGCGAGAAGTGTGATGTGGTCCGCATTTTCAAAATAGTCCCTAACTTGCATGCATGCAATTTCTGTGGTTGAACAAAACCCCACATACGTACAGGCGGAGGTTAAATTCTGTCATCTGCATACCAGACAACACAAGGCTGCAAATTTCTATCCAGAAAGCCAGAAAGATTGTTTGCAAATATGTCTCTCAAATCTTAATGGCAGCAAGTGTTTTTAATTTCCGAAATTCCATATACATGCACACACCCGTGTGTGCAAACATCAGGAGGCAAACAACGTTTTTTGGGTTGTTGGTTTTTTTTTTTATTTGGGGGTTTGTTTTTTTTTTTTTTGTTTTGTTTGTTTGTTTGTTTGTTTTTTTAAATTTAATCCTGTTAGAGACATTAACCGAACTCCTTAGTTGTATCAGAACATGAAAGACGGTATCTACGGATGGTCACTGTAGAAAGACTGCCTGATCAAGTGAAAAATGTGCAAAATGTTAGATTTACAGCTTGATCTTGTATGACATTGTATGGTCACATGAAATGGTGAACAGCCTCACTCTTCACTGACTTCAGTAAACGTTCAAGACATTTAATACTTTGTCAGCATCCAAAGACACACCAGTGTTAACCACAGACCTTTTCCATTAATGGCTCTGAAAACTTTTAAGAGAATTTTTTTCACATTTTAAATCAAATTTTAATATTTTAGAAACTTTATGCTGCTGGGAACAAAGGGAATGAGCAATATTTCATGAGCCTCCATCTTACCCTCTCATCCATTGGCACCTTGGCGACTTCATCCTGGCTGTCCTCCGGCACTGGAACCCTAGCAACTGAGAGTCCGTTCAGTGCTGCCAACATCAAGGGCCTCTTCTGGGCCTCCAGGCCTGCCATCTTCTGCTTTTCTAGATTCTTTTGGCAAGAAAAGGCACGTTTTCATCTCTGTGTGATTATTTATAATGCCAGTAAAATGCTGGAATGTTTTTTTAATCTCCAAAATCTGCAACTCTCTGGCCAAGGAATGCAGATGATCACCATTAGCATCGTAAATTCAAATACAACCTCTATTCTTCCTGTTATTCCTCAAAGGCCTGCTCCTACATGAGCATAGACTTTTAATTTCAAAGAAGCAATCCCAGCGTATAATACAGTTTACATGCCATCAGACGACATACAAATACGATCTCGAGCATTTTTCTGCAAACATTATTCTGAATGTAGGACACACAAAGCATCACCCTGTTACATTAAAACAGCGCTACCGTAGCCAAGATACCTGGGGCATCTTTTAAAAAGCAATAATTTCAATCTACTACAACAAACAGTAAAACACAGGACACTTGTTTCTCTTCTGTGATGGTAATACTTAAAATGAGAAGTTTTCTGATGCACTCAGCTATTATGGTGATTCAAATAGCACCCGTGATATATTTCACACTAGAAACCGAGCTCACAAATCCCAGAAACCAAACATAATAGCAGCCAGGGAGGGATATCATTTATCGTATTCATGCATCATATTACACTGCAACACAGAGAATCTGAGTATGAATTTTAAATTCATCCTGCTGCCCTCCTTATGCCACTAGGAGCTGAAACATCAAGCAAGAAGACGGACCACCTCTAGAAGGAGCTGAATTATGGATCTCTTATTCCATTTCCTTAACAGTTCTTTCTGCTGGATTTGGAAGGAGAGATGAGCACAAGGGAAGCCTGGTTCTCAGCATGCATATGGAAGCTGTGGTCACCAAACAGGCCAAGCTCAGCTCCTGGAAACACTACTGAACCTGAATGCCTTCAGACATATGTAAATAACTTAATTTTTCAAAAGCCTGTGAGCTTTTTCCTCACCACTGGGTTCCTCCAAAGCACTAAGTAAAAAACAACCAAAAAACGCAAAACAAAAATCCAAAACCGCTCTGCTTTCTTTTCTTACTTCCAGAAAGCAGGAAGATGCAAGTATTTTTTCTTTCTTTGGGGATTTTATTATTATTACTACTTGCAAGGTAAAATAGAAAAGTCTGTGTTTAAAAGATCAAGGTCATCAAATTACCATTAATAAAACATGTGATTCCTATGACAAAAGGAAGGTCTGCATGTGTTAAGACTGCTGATCTAGGCTGAAACCACCTTAAAAGCTTAATGCTAAGACCACCCCTTTACTTTCAAAACAACAGCAGCAGCAGCACCTTTTGACCAAGGGCTGATCTGACCATCCCTGGAGGTCTTTAAAAGACATGTAGATGTGGTGCTTAGGGACATGGTTTAGTGGTGGACTTGGGAGTTCTAGGTTAATGGTTGGACCTGATGATTTTAAAGGTCTTTTCCAACCTAAACAATTCTATGATTCTATGATTATTCAGAGGAAGAGTACTCAAACAACATCTCTAAGCTCTCTTCTTACCTTCATTTCCATCCTAAAATCCTTTGGGTTCCTGCTTCTCAATATGTTTTCTTTCCTCAGAAGATCAAAAGAGCATATCTATGCTTGTTGTTACACCAATGTCTACAGTATTCATTCATGAAAGATTATGTTTTATACTCAAGTATCTATTTCACATTTAAAGTTAAAGATTCTGCAAGGAGTAAATTCAGTCTCCATGATAGAACTTAGCGGCCCAAGTTTGATTCCTAACCATTACATCAGTGTGAGCATAGCCAATGAACAAGAAGCAGTATACATTATGTTTAGAAATTTTTTTTGATTATACAGTAGTATGTAAAGCTAACTAGTTACTGATCTAGTACATTACAAACTCTTTTCTGCTCTGGACCATTTAGATGCTTCATTAATTTGTTTCAGACCTCAATTCTGAAAAAAAGAACCAAGGCACACACTTTGCTTTCTATAACTGCAGTTGCACGTCCCAGAGCATTACATCAAGCACATACGTAAGTCACTGAATGGTAAGCACCCCTCATATTTCTGCCATTGCTTGCAGCGGCACTGAAGCCTTTAAATGCTTTTTATTCTAAATTCATTGCAAGTTTAAAAAGGACCCTATTTCTCATACTTGAGTACATTTAAAAAAAAATAAACAATCCAGATCCTCAATCACCCAGCCTCTACATCTGCTGCTTCTGTAATTAGATATCTGGTCACCCATTTAGTTATTGGCAAAACCAGCAATCCGTATTCTACAGCTACCAGTGTTTTATTCAGATAACTATGTTATATAGAGTGGCAGGAAAGGCAATCAAAGAGATCATTTGAAAGACTCAAGAGTTTCCATTAGGTTATATATTATGTGATACTTAACTCAACATCCCTGCAAAGAAGGAATAAAATGCTAGCACCGAAACACAGTCTCCCACCCATCTCAGCAAACACATTTCAGACTCATCCTGCCCTCAGACCCGCAGGGGCTAGAGAGCCGCGCAGGCAGAAGGGAAGCAGGCGTTGAGGAGGGCTTTGCAGTCAGCCTCCTCGTCACCCGGCTGCGTGCTCTGCCACCCACCTCGGGCTGGCACTGCTGCCAGGGTGGTGGCATCATCAGCTGGATCAGATGCGGATCTGGCCAGCAGCTGAACAACCACAGCAGAGGAAGCAGACAGGCCCAATAGCAGCGCATGGGATCAGCCCCTTTGGTGGCCATACAGACCCACAAAACCAAATTTTATGAGGCTCTTAATATCACATTTCCTAACTTTAAGCAAATCAACATCTTCCCACCCATGTGTTCTCCACAGTTTACTGATCCAACAGTCTTCTGGTATAGAAACTGACCTGTGTGATTACTAATTTCCAAGAAGCCTCTGCAACAGAGGAAGGCACTTACCCTCATCAGGATTTCTCTTTCTATAATGCTGTCCTCAATAGAAAACATTTCAGACACAGGCCTTTCCTTGACAGGTTCTTTCTTGACTCTCTCCTTCACGCTTGTGAGGTCAGGCTCTGAGATAGAGGGCCCGAGTGAAGACCCGTTTATTGCCATTTGATCAGTTCGAGAGACACTAATGGCTTTGGAAGGCCCTGGCCTCATGGCCTTGGCCCTGGCTACAGCCACAGAAATGCTAACATGGTCCTGCCTTAGGGCTCCATTGCTAACACTTTTACGAGGCCCAGGATACTCTGGAGGAGGTTTATTTGGTATTCTAGCCAAGGCAGCTTGCAGCTGAGCACTATAGTCCATGTTCTCATGGAGGGCTGTTATCTGTGACACAGATTCTGGGGTTTCTTCTTCCTCTTCACTTTCACTGCTGTGTATCAGCATCGTGGCATCAGAGAATGTCTTTTTGTGATGATAATGAGGAACCTGCTGAACTTCATGCCCCATCTGAACTGACTCTTCTGGCTGCACCTGCTCCCGCAAAGTGTTTCTGCGTGGCAGAGGGGCATTTAAAGTTTTTAATGCCATGGCTTCTATACCACGTACCATATTGCTGATGACCTCCAAACTATGGCGCTTGTTCACAGCTGCATGATGCTTCACTGCCATCAGGGGCTCGCTGACCTCCTGCAGTGACTGACGGACGACCGGCGAGCTGTCCTCTTGGAAGGTCTTTACTGAGAGCTGGACTTTGCGAGTGACCAAGTCAGGACTGCTCCCACTGACGTACTTGTGCCGGTGGCTTGCCAGGTCCGGCGTGCTAGTGGCAGGACGTGGGCGTGGGTATGGAGGTGGGGGTCTGAAGAGATAGTTCTTTAGCATGTGTGTGGTGTTGTAACTCTGGCTGCTCTGCAGCTGCATGTTAGCCAGTTCTGGTGTGCTGACAGTGTGGGATATGGCACTGGCTGCTGTCTTATTTTGCACAGCATTATTAGGGTTCATTTGGTCAGATGGGGCGACAGGCTTGTTATAGCCACCACCCTGGGGCCCGTATGTAATTGTGTAAGGATGTCTCTCTCGAATCTCAGGCTGACTGTAAACTAGGTCTTCCGGCTGGTTATAAGCATGTGTGTTTCCAATATTGAGATTCCTCAAAGACTGACTTTGGCTATCCATCTGGATCACCCCTCTTTTCATTTGCCTCATGACAGTTTCATAATCTGGAGTTGGCCGGTAAGACGGTACTATGATTGCACTATGTCTGTGGCTGGGGATATAGTCTGCTCTCATGATGTCACTTCCAGGGATGCTAAGATTTGAGGACATTGGAGATGCCTGGATGAAGTTCTGTGAGCGATTGAGGGAGTTCATGCTGTGGGCACTGCATACGCTCCCATTGGGTCCGTTACCATTCAAGTAGCTGAAGTCCACTGGACACCTGTCCAAACTGGTCTGAGACCTACAGTAGAAAGTTTCTTCATTTCCATGGAAAATGCTATCTGTGTAGAGCAGAGATAAAGACGTTGACAATTTTAACATACAAGGACTCATTCAATATTAACAAAACTTCAAATGCAGCCTGCGCTAACGATTACAGAGACAGCTTGTTTGTACAACAACTGCGGGGAACATTTGGTCTTTGGAGCACCCTTGGGTCACTGAAATAGAACTAAAACAAAGCTACCCCTGTAAACACTCCCAACAGTTAGCAAAATATGGTAGTTCAGATCCTTGCGGGAGACATGAAAGGGGAAAGAGAGGAAGTGTTTTTGCCTGGGGTAGCAAGGAAGAATAAAGGGGCATCTCCTCCCTCAGCATCCTGGAAGGATTCACTGCTGCTGCCACCTTAAAAATCCAGTGCTGCTAGCCTACGGTAATCCTAAAAATTCTCTTGTCTTTTCTGTTGATGCACTGCTGTCTGTGATTCAAAGTAGCAGAGGACTGTGGAACTGGAAATCCTACTTCAGACCAACCAACAGTTTTGAAGATCTGAAGTATAACACGGCAGGGTGATCAAGACTCAGTGGGGGGGAGGGGAGAAGGGGGGTGGAAAAAGAAGACGACAGACGACCTACGCTACGAATGTGCTAAAGAATATTAAATACTTCAGCAAAGGATGTTTGAGAGAGAATCAAGATGGTAAAGATGATGTCCTCGATCACAACTTTACTGCAAGACTGTCCACATTGAAAATCTCATAAGAAAAGAGCAGCAGCTCCCACGACTCTGAAATCAGCTAGTTCTTCAACAATATAGAGAAGTCTGTGGTAAAACTAAGGGAACTTTACAATTCTTCTAAAATTGAGAATATCCCCCTTCAGAGCCTCAGCTTCACAGTAAAACAGTAGTAGCCACTAAGTCAAATCTACTGTATGCAAGGAACTATACTGTACAGCTCCTTTCAAAACCTACCAAATTCTACCTTAAAATTAGTCAGACCATCACAACTCTAAAATGCTATCAAGTATGATTAAGAGCTCCTCTAAGTGGTGAGAGCACTTCAACTGTACCTCTCGTGAACTGCAAAGAACATAGCCTAACAGACCTGGCTACGTGTATTCCAAAAGGTGGTGTGGTTAAGGGTGTGAGACTCAAGGTGGTTAGGGGCTGGGCTCCATTCCCAGCCTTGATCAAAGTAACCTGGTACCACCTCTTAGAGAATTTATTTGTCAAACATGGGGGTAAAAATAGTTAACCCTCCTTAAGTCCATAAGGCTAACAATGCAAGCAGATGTTGGTGAAAAATAAGCAGAAAAGATTATCTAAATATGCAGTTTTGTGACCAGGATACTATTTACTGTCTCCTTTTCCCTCACTGCATTTCTCTCCCTGGCCCCAGCTGGCACTGCCTTTGAGTACAGCCATCATACTTCCTTTAGAAATTATTTTTTCAGCTCACTGAACTGGAATACCAAGTTTAAGGTCCATATAATCATGCACAGACATTTTAGATAAATTTGAAAACTGAAATTGGACTTTAAACAGAAGACTTACTGCAACATTAACTATAAAACTGCTAGCTCTCCTCCAGCAGCAACTCCCATTTGACCATGACGGCATTAGAAATCTAGGCATAAGGGGTAGGAGCTTCTTTGCATACACATAAAATTGAAGTCCATTAAAGGAAAAATATATGCTCTAAGTACCTTGTGAATTATGTGTTTCAGTGTAGTGTTCTCCACACTGGACATGCATAGGAGGCAGTATAAATGGATGTTGTCTTGGCTGAAATAAAAAGGAAAAAAAAAAAAAAAAACACATTAGGAACTTCGTTTGCTACAATTTTTGCAGCTGAAACAGGAAAAGCGGTTCTATGCCCTTTCCACCGAATACTGCTATTTCTTACCCAGCCAAAGACACATGGCTTGGCATTTCTTTATGGAACAGAGAACAACATTTTGTAAATTGTTTGCTAAATTTTGTTACAGAGCCCAAAGCTGACCAGTTAAGACTCCTTTAAGCTCAACCACTTCAGAAAACAACATCCAGACTCCCAGCTCACTTAGAACTTTTCAAAAGTTTATTAAAAGCCCTTGCCCTTGAAGAATTAAAACAAAACAAGTACCTAATCGGAAGAAAGCAGGAGATGGAACAAATTCAAGGACCTAGAACACTGTTATACAAGCAATAGGAACACATATGGACTTAAAATAACTCTGCAAATTACATGAATATCGGATTCCCTAGATAATGAATTGGAGCCTTCCTCCAACAATCTGCACTGCAACAACTTTTTCACAGGGGCAATTCAGCATTAAATCAGCAGAATCATTTACAGCAAAATAAATCACAGCTGACGTTGTATCCACCAGCTTTGTCCATTGGTAAACCAATGCATTTTGCAATCACATTTTACCACCTGCACTGTAATGTCCTGTCTGGTGCTGCTGAACAAAGTTTATGAAAACATACTTTGATATACGAACTAAGCAGAAAGAGAAGGAAGACACTCTTGTCTTGTGAATGTGTCTTCCTTTACAGCAGAATAAGTGCTTTTCATCGAGGCTGATTCAAGTAGTTCAAACTATTAAGGAATACTGTGGATGCCCAAGGCAAAAAAGAAACACCAAATAATTTGCCTTTGCATGCACATGCACAAAATGAGCACCATGCAAGTTAGCTACTGAAGCGGGGGTGGGGAAGGGGTTAAATTTATGTTTTCTATGTAAATGGGGAGAAGGAATGAGAATCAAAGAACTGAGCACACGTATGAATTCTTGCATACAAAATGGCTGTGTTAAGCCAGAGCTGGAATATGGCAGGAAATATTGCTGTTACTAAAATTACTTCCAAGGGTATAAAACCCTACTCTTGCCTTTTTTTTTTTTTTTTTTAAGGCCCATCTGCCTCTTCTGACAAAACAGGAGAAGCTGAGGTCTGCAGGACATCATTATCCAACTTAAGGATTGCTTGGATTTTTTTTTTTTTTTTTTAAAAAGTCAGCTAATTAAACATATCATCATATTAAGATCTCCTACACTGAGGAGGTTTTGCTGGAAAACCAGCATCATTGGGTGGCCTGACAGGAAAACGAAACAGCATAAAATGGTTTTAAAGTAATAGTTAATAAAATACAGGTTCACCACGATACCAAAACCATATAAAGGATCTTAATCTGAAAGTAATGAACATGATCCTCAGTGAAGTGGCAGAGCCTCACCCCAAAGATCCCACTTCACTTCCCATTTATGCCTACTGATTTATTACCATACAAGACAAATGAAAAGGTAGGTGTATAAAGGTATGTACAGTGCAGACAGTCAGGAGGGCTTTTTTTTTTCCTCCCCAAAGAGAACTGTTCCAACAAGTTAACAAAACAATAATGAAAAAAGCAGCTGAAAGTTCAATGTGAACTGTTAGCAGCCCAGTTCACTTTTTAATTGATGAGCACATATTCCTCCTCTTGATCTTCCTGAGACTGGTTTTTTTTTTTTTTTTTAAACTTGTTGCATGCTTGTGTTCAAAACACAAAGAGGCAGTAGGGTTTGTTTTTCCTTTGAAAAAATAGATTTCCATTTTTCATATCTAATATAGAAGACAGCTCTCTTCTTCCCTTTGGAATATATCTAAGGCCATAGCATAAGAATGCAAAGCACATTTCTTCACCTTCAGTTTTTCATAGTCTTCTCCAGGGACCAAACTAGCAGATACCAAAAATACTGTAAATATGCCTCAGAGAATGTAATACACAGCCTGTGTATTGCATCGTGACACCTTAGAAACATGCTAAGAATGAAAGGACAAAGAAATCCAGAGCCAGCTACAACACCTTTCCTGCCAACGGCTGGGAAACACAGAATGCAACTTTTAGATCTAACGGACCATATATACGCATACAGGAAAACAGCCCGTGCTGAAATCTGCAAAGATAAAGCTATCCTAATATCAATACCTGCTTAAGCTTAATTTTGGAACATTTTCACAAGCTGGAACCACACCATGGGGATATGTCAAGAAAACACTCCTACCCACATTAGCTTTCCACCTCGTAGCAATAGGTGAATGGAGTTATCACTCTGGAAAGGTCTACAAAGCAGGTATAACCTATATCACAAATGAAAACTGGCAACCTGAATACAGATAACATTGCCGTCTGTCTAAGGGACCAGCAGTGCTGTTGCTACTCTTATTTAAGGGGTTCTGAATTACTGTAAGAAATACTGACATACTAGATGTTAAAATTGGATCCAAAATAGTGTCCTTAGAGCTGACCAGGAAAAAATATTCCCACAGATGGTTTTGGTAAAGATTTCAGGAAAAAGTTATCCAGTTTTGTCAGATTTACAGTATTTATGGAGATTAGTTAAATGGAAACAAACACAGTTTAAGAAAAAATCTGAATCACAATCCTGTACTGATTATAATAGTTTTACTTAAAATCACAGTAACTTCACACAGGAAATAGGCTCTTAACCCAAGACGTTGATAAATTGTAAGTAGACTTTATACAAAAACATGAAGAATGGAAGAAACACAAAAGGAGAAGCTGCAAAATTAGGTAATGACTAGGTTTTGACGTACACAGCACAAGACAGGTCAAATTCTTCCTAGAGGATTATTTTCTTTACATATTGAATAGAACCTCAATCCAGTGAAAAGATGCTCAGTTTCTGCAGGGCAAATAAAAATATAATGCCTTGAAGACTGTAATTTTTAATACTCAGTGGTGATATTATCCAGTTAAATTAATCAGCCTGGGCAGCCACGCCCTTGAAACTCATTCCAATCATATTGCCTACAACAAATGAGTTAATTGAAATTCAGAAAGTATTCCATCTTACACAATGCCCCATCCCATTAGAAATGGTATAGACATTCTTAAAGACCCCACCATGGCACATACCAAGGATGACCTACTCCAAGTGGGCCGTCGTCGGATAGGAGGAGGAGAACTTGATTGTCTGTGGAAGAAAAAGTAAAGAGAAATACTAGAAACTACAATATTTCAATTCTGATTCAAGAATGAATGGGGGGGGGGGGGGGGAAGAGAGATGAAGAATCTGTTAAGTATTGCTCATTAATGAGATTTTTAAAAATATGAATAAATGAAAATAATTCAGGTCCTTCTCTAAATACAGAAAGCATTCCAGTTCCAAAATATACATGCCTTCTGTTCATTATCCTATTTGGCTTACTTGGAAACACAAGAAAGAAAAACTCTGGTTTAAAAATGAATCAAACAAACAACTCTCAAGCAATAAAAACTGAATGTGGCACACAGGCACAGTCTAAGGTGACTTAAGGTGAACATTAAAACAATGACAATTTTATGAAATTCATAGCAATCACTCCAAAGCAATGTGCACAGATCAGGAGGGGGAAAAAAAAAAAAAAAAGCAACTGGTTAGATAATACTAGCAGAGCCACATACAATGTTAGAGTAGCCAGGTGCAGTGGAAGGAACAAGGAGTGTAGGAGGAAAAAAATGAGGAAGGGAAAGAAACAAGTTGAAGGAGGCAGAAATATAGTGCTTACGTGAAGAGAGGAAAGGTGGAATTTGTCCTCTTACAGTTTCTGATCTGGTGAATGATGTTATGTGCGATTAGAGGAAATGCACACAGGAAAACAAACAACTATCATTTTAACAGAGGGCAGGAAAATTATTTGGCTAGAAAACACATATTGGCATATGCTGTCATCAATATCTGTGGCTCTAACACAGAAGCTGATACCACATGAGACTGTGGTAAGAAGGAGGGCTGTTCTAATGGCAAAAATACATTTAAATTCCAGTTATTTCACTCAATGACCTCATGACATTCTCTATCTTTATTAGCCCAAATAGTTGTAAGTTGTATATGAAGCCACTACATACACCCAGTTCATGGTACCCACATGGCTCAGTGTTTAGAAATAAACACGATCAAAACCTATTGCTTCTGCAGTCTGGATTATGAACAGTAACAGAACAGTCCTCTCTGTTGACCCCAATATACAGCTTCAAAGGGGAAGTATTCCAAGATGACAGACTATGGTATTTTGTTTTCTTTCTTGACTGTCACGTGGGAGACAATCAGAAGCTTCCTTTGAACTCAATTCCTCTGAAGCCATTAAAATTAAATTTAGTATTGGACTACTGAAACGCATTATATGCTGCTAAGAAATGTCTTTTCTGGTCTTCCACTCACCTCCTAAGAACTGTAAATGCCATCTGAAATCTAATCTCTTTTCTGTAAGTGAAAAGATCACTCTATGCAGTTCACCTCATTTGTCTCTCCAATACTCTAACTCACCGTATATTAATACATTGTGTGCATATGTAATATTAGAAAGCTAGACCTTCCAACCTTCCCTTCATCATTTTGGCTTTATTTTCCAACAGATGGCATTACCCAGCTAAACAGATGGGATGTCCAGCTCTAAATAGAGCTGTTGATAGAGATGAACTTCTTCATATCTTTCCAGCTAACCAAGCTGATAAGTTCTGCAAGGCATTCATGTTCTCATTGCTATACAAATCCTGCACGCCATGAAAGTTTCTCAAAACTCTAAACTTCTCAAAGCAAAATTTATCTCAAACTAAATTGCTGTGTGCTGATATAAATGAAACATACTCAGCTAATAAACCTGACTTTTGACTTATAACTAAAGTCTCATGAATTCCTCCTTCAGTTAGGATGAATCCACCTATGTGAGAGGACTAGCTCAAGGCCAGTTCCTTAATAAGTGCTCAAAGTAGAGCCTAAAGGACACTTTGGGTTCAGATTTACAATCTCTGCTGTGTTGTGCTAGTATGGCTACGCAGATTAACGTTCCCAGGTGTCCTCCCTTGTTTGGTGGACGTAAGAAGCAGATAAATTATACTGCTCAAATTAGAACATGACAACCTGTGCTTTCCACTGACCTTCGCTGCTAGATGGGTAGCGCATCTTCAAAATGCTACTGCAACTCACATTTTGTCATGTTAACATATGTCACCTTTCATTCCAGTTTATACTAATACTCTGGGTTATGAATGGCAGAGACCAAGAGCTTCAATTTAAGACTCTTTGTCAGATTTGGCTGCTTGGGGAGCATCAAGCCTCACAGTGAAATTTCATTCTCAATTCTCTGTTCTTGCTGGTGATTAAAACAAAACAAGAAAAAAAGGGAAAAGGGAAAAGAATAACTGACACAAGTGACTAGAAAAAACGAACAAAACCAGACACACCAAAACTCAGAGCAATTCCAAAGCAGGGTGTCAGAAAACAACTCTGAAGAAAGAGTACTCACTCTGTGCAGATTTTGTTCTGTTTGTAAAACTTGTGTCTTGCTGCAAACAGCCGTGAAATATATTTGGCATTTTCAAGATCATCCTTTAAACACAAGAAAAAAATAGGAAAAAAAAATATATATGTGATCATTCCTTTTGTTATTCTTACCAAGACATAACAAAGAAGTGCTTTAAAAATCCAATTGCAGTAACACTTGGTAAGGTCTGTCATGTACAGAATCTGGCTGCCAAGAACATGTCTAGTGCCCTCAAGAGCATTCAAGGCATTGAATTACTGAAATACAGTGGCATGCCTTTACATGCTGCCACTTCACTGCTAAGTCACAGTGGGAGGGGAGGAGGGACAAAAAAAAAAAAGCTCAAGCTTGCTGGTCCAGTTTCTATCCCAGCCTTGATTCAGGGAGATGTGGAGTGATTTTAAATAGCACAGAACAGCACTGCAACCCTCTGAGTTCCAGTATGTGCACGCATGGTAGCTTATGCCCAGTTTCTACAACTGCTTATGCTGCTATATTTATGCCAGCATGAAAGACAGTGTGGCACTATGGATGTTTCATCCAACAAGCACTTCACTTTTTTGCAGACTTCCCAGCATAGTGTACTTTGGGATGCTTGAAAGAGAATACAAATACCGGTAGCTAAATGAAGTTAATTTCACTCTCTGCATAAAGTAAAATGTGAAATTTGCAGGGCGGGGGGGGGGACTTATGGCGAGTAAGCCCCTTTGGGAAAGTGGAATTTTAAATGTTTATTTTTTTATATAAGCAGCTTTCTTGATGACACTGATTAGATCTTTTTCTTACTGTGTGAAAGAGCACATTCTCTTCTTTGTTGATCAACTCCAGAACAATCGAAGACTTGTTATGTGCTATATTCCCAATGTCATTCCACCTGTAGAGTAAAAAAATGCGGTAGAGTTTGCCAACACATACATTCAAACATTTCACAAACACATTAAGAATCCCTTAGTCAACATTAGTCTTGTTTTATGGGAAAGCTTTTCAGTAGCTGTTTGATGAAGAAACATGGTCAGGAAAATAAGGAAGTCATGCTCTGATTAAAGGAGAAACAGATATTCAGCTCTTAATCCAAAGCAGGAGAGTTAAAAGCTCTCTTTAAAAACACCAATTTGAAGACTCACAATAGAAGATACATTGAAAATACATTAATGATAAACATTATACTGAACTGTGGCAATTTTGAACTGACTGATTTTAGCCACATGTAATAGAAATTTTTTATTTTTTATTTAATAGTGCCATTGGGCTCCCAATGCTGTTTCCAACTTTCCTCCAGTGCCAATTCTTCCTAAAGAAGGCTAAGTTGACAACATGGTTATGTACGCTATGCATACCACATTAATACTCTGGTTTTATGTTTGCAATCTTTTTTTCCAAGTAATTGTCAGGTTACCCAAGACCAGAGTTATAATCTTCTTACAAATAGCTGACAGACATTTGCGTACATTGCATGCAATCCATGGGGATGGAAAGGACTTGTTTGTTCTGTTTGCAGCATGCATTCCTCTTCATGTCATGGCAGGATGCTTGAAGTGCATATTTCCAAAGAGTAAGGATCCCAGCAGCAACTGTCACTTCTACATGTAAAGAAACTTCTTGCTTTTGTCACCCAGAACAGTTAATGGTTTATCTAATTTCTTCTCAAAATTAAATAAGCAAAACATCAGCTACGTGGAAAAGGGAGCCCTAATATTTTTGAAGATGACCACTGAAAGCCCTTTTAAGGCAAAAAACCCCAACGTTCCAGCTTAAGTCTGATACAAGCCTTAGCTACTGACTAAAAATTAGTGCTTCTCATAAACCACAATTTTTTGGCTGCACAAATGTTCACATTCTAATAACAGGGACTAGTTAAAATCCAGTTCAGGTTAACACTGACAGTAATGGAAATACCCACCAGAACAGTAGCAAAGAGGAATGAGTGAAACCCTAGCTTCCCTGGAATCATGGAGATTTCTAGCAACATTTTCATACAGAACAAACTTTTATAAGAAGGAAGAAAACCCACAAAAGAAAGTTAATGGAAAGGCTTGAGTGATTCTTAATAACCAAAATAAACAGCAGAACAAATAAACAAGTGACACAGCCAGGATTTTCAAAAGTACGGAATTAGAAAGTTCAGCTTTTTTTTAGTGGGACACCTAAATATGGCAACCAGATTTTCAGAAATGTTGAGTGCCTAGGCTGCCAACCGTGAGGTTTAACAGATTTGCATTCAGAAGCATCAAAGCAGCAGACATAAAGGCAAGAAAAGAAAAGGGATCAAAGTCTTGTAAGTAGAACAAGATACATGACAGACAACTACGTCTTTCTTGCCGTCAAACCCATTCACAGACATCAGAAATTATTCTTTATCACATCTCTTACAGCCAAGAGGCCAATCCTGAAAACAGTGAGGTGACTACTTCTCAGTTAGAGGATTGGCACTATTGAAGTCACATATGTAAGTAAAGAAAAAACCCCACACATGGAGCTCTGAAAAGAAACTTGCTTTAAATACAGAAGACCCTAGTTTTTACCTATAAATCACAGTTGTCCTTCCAATTCTGTTTTTTATTAAGATTCCCATGAAGAAAATCCCGAGGTGTATGTCATTTCCATGATTATCCTGCAGAGAAAGGATATATATTTAGTTTAATAAAGAAACTGGCCAATACATGCATATGAATACATGCTGAACTACCAAACAGAAGCCCTTCTTCAGGATGAATGCAGGACTAACCCTTGACTAATCTATATTTTGCTGCTTGATTGGACTCTGATTTTTGTTATTTCAAAGCAGTTAGCACTTAACTGGATTCATTCTGTTGATTAGCAAGAACAGACGAAGGCTAAACGAGCCCAAAGTTCTCCTCTATCAAACAACACACGCACCACAAACTGGCATTTATTGTATAATACCCCACATTCCCTGTCATCGTGCTTATAGCTATCTAGAGCCCATATGACTACCAAAAGCGATAGTCCTCTTTCACATTCACAGCATTTCTCCAGTCACCTGTTAAAACATGTTGAGATTTCAGAAAGCCACACCTGGAGATGGAATCCCTCTCAAAACCTATACCCTTCACGGTTGCTCCTTTAAGTACTCCACGTAGAAGTTCACAGCATGTCACTCTAGAAGCACTTGTATCTGTATAGATACACATCCTCCACTGTTTTTCAATTATGGAGTTAAATATTCATCTGCATGTACCACATAATGTCCACTGTTCTTGCACTGTTTTTCAGAAGTTCTATTGTTTTTGCGCCTACCCATGTCTCCTTGCAGGCTCCTGTTTGAAAACCATGTGCTCCTGTTCCATTTTGCAATCAGTTGTTTTCTTAAAAATGCTTTTTCTTTTTTTGCTACAAAAGCTTAATACTGTTGACAAAGAGGTTTTTCTACATTTATCAACAAAAACAACTCCCCCTCAGCCGCATATATAGTAATTGATTCACACTTTAAAGTGGTAAATAAAAATAATGCTAACACAAAGACTGCAGTTGCAGAAGAAAGCATATGAGAGAAGTTAATACACTACACATGAGCAAATTCTAGAAACCATCAGGTGTCCCTGCATTTTAATAGATCAGAGCTGCTCTCCTGGCCTTGCTGTACTTGGTCCCCAGAAGGCAAAAATGGAGTATCTGCACCTGTTTCTAACTACTAAGTGTTAGGCCTTTTGCAAACAAATGATGGCTGCCAATTTTCAGCCTATGCACTGATTCTCAGCGCCACATACAGCAGCATTCTTCCACATATACTACAAGTCAGCAGAGGTCCTGCGGCTGACAGTCTTCAGCTTAGTCTGATTAGAGGACTACACATTCCTCTGCCTTGTCCCAGAGGCAGCTTTAGAAGGCAGAGAGATTGGGAAAAATATATGTATTTGTACACATATACGTGTGTGTGTGTATACACACAAATAGCTATATAGAAAGAAAGAGAAACATATTTCTAATAGCAGTTTCTATCAGGAACAAAAGAGAAATCTTTCATTTTTCCCTTTGAATGCAATTCTATTTGTCTACAAGGCCAGCACGCTGCTCTGATACAAGGGCAACATCTTCCTGCAATTTTGCAGAGCACCCAGTCCGCTGTTTATACTTATTACTGACATGCAATAATATCTAATGACAATTCCAACACAGAAATCCTTTGCAGCAGCATGCAGCATTAATCTGAATTCACTTGAAGAAAACACCGATTTCATTCATTGGCAATAAACATTCTATAATTTTTGTTGGTGGGTAGGGGGTGTTTTTTGGCCATTCAGCTCCTTCCCTTCAGGCCGATTTTGAGACTGGCCAAAGGATCAATTTTTACTTCAGCATAAAGCTTTTTTGTTTGATGTGGGGTTTTGTTTGCTGGATTTGTTTCTAAATTCCAGGTCAACTTTAACTAGCAGAAAAACTGCTAGTAGTCCACCACTTACGGGGGCTGGGTTGGTTAGCAAAGAGAAATGGCTCATGTTGGTAACAGCAGTTTTCAGTTTCTCAGCACAACTTTATCATGGTGCCACGTGCTCCATAAGGCCAGGCAGAGTGTCCATGGCAGAAAGGGGTTTCCAGCAAAGGGAAAGTGACTACGAACGCAAAATAAACCTTGAAACCTTCCCTTAATTTTAAATGTGTGGAGGGCCTGTGTGCACATGTAAGAAACTAAGGAAAGGTAAAGTTAATACTTGGGAAATAGCAACTTAGAAAGACATGAAAAGGTCTTATCTTCCTATCCTGTTAAAGATGACCAGAGCTGAGGTTCATTTTCCCCAGCCACTCTCCCTCAGACAGCACTCAAAGAAAAGCAAGGAGCATCTCTGCTTCCCAAGTGAGTAGGCCCTAGCACATAGCAACCTCTTCCGTGAAAAGCATTTTGGTGGAAGAGAAGTAGCACTACAGGCCTCGGATACCCTCATGCTGCAATGTCCATTCAAACTACCAGCAGTCATTTCACCCTCCAGAACAGTTAAACAAGTCCTGTCTCTTTTGGACAAACACGACTTGCATGCGTTCCAAAGGTTGCTGCAGACTCCTGCATCGTTTGATTCAGAGGTTCTTTTATAATATACACTAACATACCTTCACAGGGAAAATTTCCTGTCCAAACCCATCAAGGCGTTCCACTTCATTGATGTACATTAGCTCAGCTTCTGCTGCTGTAATGCCACTGCAATTAGAGCAACAAAAGGCAGAAAATGGTTCAATATTATATGCACACAAAAAATACTAGTGAAAAAATCAGATATTCACAAACCACTTTAGAAGACGCTTTGGAGATGCTGCCTAGAAATGCACAACACAAAACTAACTTTCAACATTAGGATCATAATCAGCAAGGGGAGGAATTTTACTAAATGTTGCTAAGGTAAGGTACAAAGCACAGTTCAAATTACAAGAGGAACAAACTGAACTGATCATATTACTCAGTTTCTTCTGCACACATAAAATATTTTCCAGCTTTATTAAAATATCAGGCCATTGCATCAGGTTGTGTCTAGTTCTGGATGGCCAATTTGAACCATAGGGGTCCTAATTTACATAAATAGTATACAAATCCACTGAAGTTGCTTAAAATTACTTGAAAGGGAAGACCTACATTTTCATGTTGGCTGTCCAAAAACACAGGCGCTAAATCAAATGTTGAGCAGATTCTCTTTCATAATAGAGAACAAACCACCTGAAAACTTTTACACACGTGTCTACACATGCTGCTGTCACAGCTCAGGAATTCAGACAGATTTCAGTTCTCAAAAGCAGGTCAGAATAGATTGCAGGTTGCTCCAAAAGAAGGCCACGATTAATGTTTCTCCTCTTTGCTCCTCCCTACCACAGCTTACAGAAATACAGGAACCAGACAAAGACTTGGGAGAAAGAGGGAGAGAAAGGAGGAGGAATGTGATCTACCGGCTGAAGTGAGGATAAGTATTTGTTCTTCGTGTTGCAGAAATAGTGCTAAAGAGCACAGCGGGGGGGGAAATCTTTCCTTTCAAGGCTGTGAGTGAACCAAGATCACAGAAGCAACCCATGGCAGAGAGAGAAGAACAGAACCAGGCCTGTTCATGGCCAGCTTGGAAGCTAACCCTTTAGTTGCATCAAAGGCCCAAGCTTGCATTGAAACTCAGACTGAGAATAGCCTTAGACTCAGAGACTGGTATTTGCCCCTTTACAACCATTTTCTGTCATATAATGGGGAGTGCTGCACCCTTCACATAATACTCCTATTGCATTTCATGTAATAAAGCTTTACATTCAAATCCATAATATAATACAAAAGATTATTTCCAATGACATATAGGCGCTGCCATTTTTCTAAGAACAGCACTCTAGAGGTTTGAATTCTTCCACCACCAAAACACCTAGATAACACAAAAGAAGCCTCCTTACAAAGAAGGTACTTGTACGGAAGCACTAATACATACACTGCTAGCGCATTAAGTGGTAACAGCATATTGTATCTTTTCCACCACTAGACTTAAAACCCAACTCCTGTCATTTTCATTTCCATTACATTGAGAGCATGTGTATCCCCCTCTCTCTTGAATGAGAGAAAACCCTCAGACCGACCCTCAGACCACCCCCGATCAAGTCACAGGGTCTTTCATCATCAGGATTTAAATGAAACCAAGAAGAGAAAGGAGTCTACTACATAGCACAAGTAGTGTTACACATGCTCATTAAACCTTATGGTGCAAATGCTCGTTTATTTGGGATTAAGTTCCTCAGCATTTTGTGTTCACAAGAGGCAAATAATCTTTTGTAACAGGCTAATTAAAAATCCAGCGAAACGTAGCATAATAGTAACATGAAGATAGGTTAGTTTACCCCTGCCAGAAAAGCATGGGGAGGAAGGGAAGTCCTAGGAGGATGATGACAATAAAAAAAAAAAAAATCCGAATCTTAACATGTCAGCTCACCTGTGAGTTCGGTGCTCCTGAGCAACCTTTTGAGTCAGCTCCTCCAAGACAGCTTCATCCTGGGTCCACTCCTGTAAAAATATGAAGTAGCATCGAAAACTAGTCATCCAAAAAGAGAGACGACAAAATGCAAGACAGGAATTATGATGGCAGATGTTTCAGGATTGTTTCCTGTTCATGCTCCCCAGGTAGTCACACAGAGAGAACCTATCACCACCTGCACTGAAAATTCAGAGCACGGGATGCTGAAAATGTGCAAGGAGAACACGAGGGTCTGATTTTTTTATATCTTTTTTTAGGGGAGAGTAAAAAGATACTGTCAAAAATAGGGGTAAGGTGCACATTATTCCAAAATAGAGAACAGAGTGTACAGCACGGATAAGAGATCTTTTCCTGGATAAGGACCAAACAAGTCTTTAAAAACACCTGGAAGTCTACAAATTAATATATACCTTTTAAAACAGCCCAAAATAATGCATAGACCATGGAAAATGAAGTCATGGCTATTTTCTCTCCTGCAACCTACAGGTACTCCCTTCACCATGTTAGAAGGGATTGAAAGTTTTGCTACTTCTTCAAATACATAATAAAATGTACTTTATGCTTGCAACACATTTCTGAACAGAAATTTTTATCTTCTGCAAATTTAATAATGTGTGGTAGAAACAATTCTGAAATAATTGGGAGCGAGTTAATAAAGGAAGTCTGCTCATAAATTCAAGGAAAAAAAAAAAGAAGCTGAACAACTTTCTTGCAAAACCTCAAAGTTCTTATTTTTATTTTAAAAAGCCTTAAGGCTGCATGTAATGTACTTAAATACACTGCCTGTTTCTTGCTCAATGGGGCCCTCCCTCTGATATTTGCTTCTGCCACAAAAAAATGTGAAAGTGGTAGCATGCTAATGAAAAATGGCATGGTACATGCCTATGCACAGCTACACACCTGTGGGGTGTACTGTGTACATAACTTTGTTCTTTTCCCTGCTGAAGAAATGCCATTTGACACACATTGTAGCCTCCTAAGATCAAACAGTACAAATGTAGCTGCCCCTCCCTCATCCACCAGCTCACTTCACTAATGAATTTATAGCAACCTTCTCGTTGGAGGCTCTTTCTATGCCCGAGATTCACTCAAATCCTCCCACTTGCTTCAGGACTAGTTTATATCTGCAGCACTTAGCAACTGTCACTGAACTTGCAGTGAAATATTTACTATTACGTTATCCACTCCTCCCCAGAAGAGCAAAGACAAGTAGTTAAAGAAATGTTGAAGAAACATGTTGAAATAATGTAGAGAAACAGTTGCTTTAAGAGTAGGTTTCTGAAGACTGCAGGAAGCAGACACTTTGCTGATTTTGTTAAATTTAGCAATAGTAGCATGGATGAAAGGCAAGATACCACAAGGTGAGTGTATGCAAAACAGAGGAGAGCTGACCATAACACCATGTAGGCAGCTGACTCAAAAATGGACGTTCTAGGACATGGGCCCAAAGAGTAAACTGCTGAACCATATAGAAATTAACCACCTGAAAGCTCATCTAGAGGGCTAAACCCTCCCCTAATTTTCTTCTGAATAGAAAAATAATATCAGTATATTGAAAGAACTTTGCAGAAGTTCAGTAATTTACAAAGTGACAGCTTGATAACACATTCCTTTGTCTATATTTGCAGCCACCTTCTTTCCCACTTAGGCTATCATACATGACTTCATAAGCCACCAACTATACACAAGATCACCAATTACTTATCAATAGATAAAGGCAGCCTACCAAAGAAACCCTGCTCCACTAGTCAAGCTAACAGAAGTTTCTTAGTGAAAGGTCAATACTGAAGCCACATTCTAGCTATACAAGGCATATTCCGATCTCTATATGGTCATTAATTCCCCTTCTTCCTGCTGACTCTCTTTTTCAGGTGGTATTGAACCCTGTCTACCAGCTCAAAATTGCACTTTAACTTCCAAACACTGTGCAGCTGTCACCTTTTTGGACTTGAGAATGGACTATCCGCTGCAGTTCCTTTACAAAGAGTGCTGGTAAATGGGATGAAATGCTTCTGGAAGTGCCTTTCTCAAGCCTTCGAATTACAGTGAGATGAATCATTCTCCCTCTACCGCTCCACTAATTGCAGAGGAAAACCAGATGCCTTAACTTCTAGGCAGCTACACTCAGGGCATGGGAACCCCACCCCACTTCCAAATTTTTTTTTCCAGTTAGGAAAAATTCCAAGATCTTTTACATTTTATGAAGCTTACACTCAAGACTTGTGCTGATGGACTTGTTATCCAAGATAAAGCCAGCCTTAACCCCAGCAGGCTTTTTTTTTCTCTAACCCATCTTCCTGGAGAGGCTCAATGTCATGGATTGCAAGTGCTGGGCTTTTGTCACCAGAGTTTCTAACACCATTAGTGACCTAAAACACTTCCTTCAGCATTCAAATTATTTGCTAGTTTCCAATGTAAATTTAAAACACATTTACAGCACAGTCCCTGGAGAACATTTTGAGAAGACCCGATTCATGCTTCACTTTAGTCTAATGGTCAGTTGATGCAAATTCACATTCTCTTGAGGAAAGGCTGCATGATTTGCCCTGTAAGACAACATTTACTACATCAGCAGCCCTCACATCCCCTTGTTATGCCATGTTACTAATACTGTAGTACTGCTAATATACACCTTTTTAAATAGCTGCAAATTCCTTTTTTGATTCAAAGAAGTACATTTCTTTTGTTGACACCTATTCCTAGTGGAGGCTTAACAGGACCTGAAAAAGGGCTAAATTCCCATAGCATATATTCATTCAGATACAATCAAGTATATTGCAGGTTTGGGGGAGCAAAGTTTATTTCCACTATTAATAGTTCAGTGCTGGTGCTTTTACTCTGTTATCAACAAAGCCATCACTGAGGCATGGAGAAATTATTCATAAAAGACCACAAAAGAGGGGGATAAGGAACTCACCATAGGGAACAAGACATACTCTCGGAGGAAGTCATGAGATTCAAACTGATTATAGTCTCCAAAATCCGCTGGAAAAAACAACACAATTACTCATTTTAGCACTTTCCACACATGTTAAGACCACACTCAACCTTTGCACAGATGCTTAATTTCAAGTGGGCGAGTTCTCTCTGAAGCCACAACCCAGCACCAAGATTTCTGCTTGTACTTTAGCTTTTAACATGGAGGTCTGAAAATAATAGTGTTATTACTAGAGATCAAATAACAGCCAACAAGTAATTTCTCTCTTTTGATCCCTAATATTATGACCATTTGCAATGCTTAACCATCAGGAATGCAAGAGTTTCTTTTTCTGTAGCCTTCATGAACGAATACCACCATCTAACAAGGCTGGGATTGCTCAGCCTCTTTAAAAATGGTGCACACTTTTCCTTTTCCAACATTTTAAACCCTGACCAGCCCAAAAAAAAAAAACCCCACCCCAAAAAACCCCACCTACTTCTGCAACAGTTTCTGCACAAAAGATGCTTAATTTTACAGCCTAGGAGGTTAAAATCCACTAGCCAATTCTATTAAAAATTGTCCACAACCAACATGGTTTGAGGGGCAGGAGGGGAAAGGTCTTATCCTTCTGCAGCAAATATAACAGTAGAGGCACTGTGTCAGTTTGACCTACACCTTTCTACTTGCTTTTCTACTTCTTCTACATCTCTTAAAGAGGTACTTATCTCCATGCTCACATTCACTCATAAGTCGGGCTGAGGATTCTTGTCTAAATGTCCTTGAAACCGTGGAGTTTTGAAAGTGCTTCCTAAAGGCTAGACTACGTTAAAAAACAAAACAAAGCCTATATTTATCTATCTGTTAAATACACAACAGCTTATATCAAAAGAATATCTTTGCCAGGAGGTTTTTATTTTATATTAATTGAACTGGATCAAACGCCATCTACAAGATCCTCATATTATAGAAGTTGGAAATTCCCACCATAAATCATATTAGCTAAACATTCTTTCAAAGCTTCTAGACAATTTCACGTATTGCAGGATGCCAAAAACGCAGTTTCATTTTGTTTTCACCTCAGAGTTATGTTTTAACATAAACAGAAAGAAATAAAAATGGACATGAAACAGAGTCTGTAAGTTTAAAAGAAATAAGTATTTCAAATATCTTCGGTTGCATCACATGCAAAGGACAAAGGGAGTAATACAAGGTCAGGAATAAAGTGGACAAGACTAGGTGCAGCATTCTGATGCAATGGTCTTGAAATATAATAGATTATGTAGAAAATTCAGAATAAAGTTATTACTTCAAACTGATTACAAAGACTGACTCACTCTCAAAGTTAGCAAAAAGCTCCAAAACCACAGGACCAGTGAAACATATTCAGTATCTATTGAGCCCTAACTCACACAGTGGAAAAACTTCATTTACTTAAATTGCAAGATTCGGTATGGAAACTTATACATATATTTTCCTTTTTATTAATAAAACATTTCAAGATTTGACAGGAAACATTTTTTCTTCAATTTTAACCAAGAAATTAGATACTAAAATGGAATTTCTACTGCCCTAAGGAAGACCATATTAGTGTTACTCTCCACTGAACCTTTAATTTTCAAGAATTGGATCTTCATGTTTGCTATTCGTATATATACTTCCCCCTTCCCTCTCATCAGAGGACACGCCCAGAGCATGACTGCTGAAACTCTACGTTAGGTTCTCAGTCACAGATGGACTGAAACATACTTTCTTCCAATACAGGACTTCTTCCTCTGCCCATATATGTTATGTGATCCCACTTTTATTGATGTCCTTAGGAGGCTCAGAATAAAAATCACATTGTAAGAAGTAGTTTATTATTAATTTATAACTCACATAACAATGATGGTCATGTGTTCTTTCATACTTCAGATAGCACTATACAGCAAAACGCGTTTTTAATTAAAGGCAAAATTAAAGCTGCTGCTATGCTCTTTGATGTAATTGCCTTTCAAACCAGAGAACGTGAAGCAAATTCATTACTGCAAAGTACTCCACGGTTGGGGTTGGAAGAACTGGAGTTTTGTTCAGAAACACTCACATGGATTTTAGAAATAGGAAAGTTGAACACTGTGATGTGGTCCATCACTACCTCCCTGAGGGTGTTTCATCAACAGCAGTCCACCTAGGCACTTTTAAATCAATAGAAAATCCAGCTGTTGTGAGTAGAAGTCATACAAGGCCTTAGTGAGTGCCCAGTCAACATAAAAAACAAACAAAAAAAGCCAATGTTGGAAAAGGGCTATCAGGTCACCTTACCTTGCACTGCCAAACCAGCTAGTCGAATCCCCTGCTCCAATGAAGAAAGTAATTGGCCATCAAGAACATCCTTTTTCACTTGTAGGTAATACTGATATCTACAAACAAAAAAAAGAGCACGAATTGAAACATCTACATGTTTGTACATTTTCTACAGAACAAAAGACTGCTGAAAGCAAGAAAAACTCACCACAAACAGGTCAGGCAGTTAAACAGTAGTCTGTACCCAGCTTCAGAAGTTCCACATTACCAAAACAAATCAATATGACCCCTATATGTGCAATGCTTCCAGGTGGATGAAAAGGAAAACAAAAAGTTCTAATTTGTGTTCCCTGGACTACATAGAAGAGGGACATCTTCTGGGATTACCTCCTCCACAAATTTTGTAGAGGTTACAGAAGACCATGCAATCACCAATACAAAAAGAGGCTGTTCCATATTTCTTCTATTGTTTTTGCTCCAGTGTCACCATTTTGATAGAAGAAAGAATTTTAGCAATATACTTTGGCCTACTGACATAACTTTAACTATGGCCCATATAGAAGTTTTTTAAATTGGTATCTCTCATCTGTAAGGATGACTTAGACACACAAATCAAGCAAATCCAGCTTCCAATATCATGCACTTGCTGATCCACAGTAACTAATCACAAGACAAACTATGTTAGTTTTAACCACAGCGACAGAACTCACACATTTGACCTTACATTCGCAATAGAGTAGATGAGGACAAAGAAGTTGTTTTCCACAAAAAGTTTAACAAGTTACTGTCCCCATCCATGCATCCCTCCCATCCACTGAACTGGACCAGACCCACAGCAGAGCTGGCCAAAGCAGCAGGGATATGTACCAGTCCCTCCAGCATATCAGGTTAAAATCCAGTGGAGACAGCTCCATTAACAGGCCACAACTTTTTATTCTGCAGGCACGAATGCATGTTCCCTCAAGCTACCTGTGTGGCATGGGCAGTAAAACCAGGCAGGGGCAAGACAGGCAGCTGAAGAAATTATAGTCACAATTGCAAGGACACCATATCAGCCACTGATGTGCCAATAATCAAATACAGTTGAGTTACAGTGATATAATGATCTCATGTCCATCAGCTTAAACTTTTGGTGCAGATACACATAACCTGTCCTAACTGAGATGAAACACAATTCCTTTTCAGCCAACATGCAACAACTCATCAGGTCTGAGCCCAAAGGTAGAGACACTGTACCAGCCTAGCCACAGTCATGTGTGCACTCAGCCTCATGCACCCAACCCCTAGACCTGCTGATAGTAACTGATGCGCCTGGGTGGCCCAAGTTAGGAAACCCCAAAAACCAACAAAAGGGTTTCTCAGGCTATGACCAGACATGCCAGCCTGGCTGCAGCTGAACCAGGTTAGGAGGTTACTGCTCCCTTCAGCTGCATACCTGCTCACCCCCCAACACAAAGGGCATCCCCTCAAAATGGCATGGATTTAAAAAATAATTACTTGAGATAAACCAGGTTTGAAAGAAATAGTACACAAGCATGCTAGCCAGTCTCAGAGACTGCAACCTCTGCAAGGTGGACAGCAAAGAGCGGTCAGAAAGACTGAGGGCAGTAAACTAACCAGACACGGCTGCACCCAGCACACCACATCTGACCTTACCTTTGAACCTTTGGGAATAGAAAAGAAACTGTTCTGGTCTTGTTTTAACGATTTCAGATGTGCGTGTCTGTGTGTGTAAGTCACCTTCCCAGTACCAATGCAATTAACCTTTCTTTCTTGGAAAGGAGAACCACTGTAACCCACATTGCAGGGACTGCATTGCCTTAGCTATACTTGAAAATGTTACCATTTAATTCTGTGTGGAGGCGTTAGAAAATACCTACGTGCTTCAAAACCAGCATAACCCAAGCCATGCTTTTAGAGCTATTAATCAAATGCAGTGTTTTACATTTTTCTTCAGTTAACTCTTCCATTAGCGATGTGAGATGCAATAACTTGCCACTAGACAGCACCAATGCTCTGACCAGACCCGTACTCTCAAGGCAGCAGGGTGTTTAGAGGCTACAAGCACTGCAGGGCAGAGAAATCCCCTCAAGGAAGGCCTCTGCACGTATTCGTCACGTCTGGGAAGTTCCCTTTGGAGTTCACAATTTTTACATGCGCTTAAAAGGTAATTGTTGGGTTACGGGTTTTAGGCTTCCTCTTCCCCTCTCTCCACTACAAAAGGCAGAAGAACATTTTCAAATAGGAAAAATATAATCTCATTTAAAATGCTTAGATTTGGCTTTCACACAGCCTAATGAAGATTAAAACCTCAGGGGATTTTGAAATTTGATTGAGAGAGGCAGTGTAAAAAGCATACGGCTTCTCAGCTTGAGCCCTGTGCTTCAGTCCCAGGTTTCACAGTTGCTCAGTCCAAGAGACAAATCAGCTTGTTTCCACTCCTTTGCAATGACTAAATTCCAATACTGCAAATACGCATGCTTGCATACAAGCTTGACATAAGCTGCTTTATCAAGTATGCAGGTGAGCAAGTGCTTGCTGAATCTGGTCTTCAAGACTTGTAATCCCGAAAGCAGGCTATTTATGTCAATGCTACATATATATGCATGAGTTACATATTCTAGTCTAACAGATCAAAAGTAAAACACACATCTGCCATAAAGTTAGAGCTATTGTTAAAACAAACACGAAGTTAGGACACTACATGAAAGTGAAAACCTTGAAATGTAAAAATCTTACAGTGACATCCTAGCTCTACAGAAGTCAAGAATGTTACCAGCTTTACTGGAGCCACGGTTTCAACCACAGTGCTCACAAAACTATAGATAAACCATAGATAGCATTATTTAGGTAAGCATCATCAAAAATACTGTGTCAATGCAGTTACTGTAGTATCAAATATTACAACCCAGACTTTCAAAAGAAACAGCTGATGTGTGGTTTTAGTTGCAATTTTAGTTGCCAGTACTTTAGAAAAATTGTTTTAAGACAGCAGTCAGCACCCACTTTATGAGAAAGATGCCATTTACAGGTGTTTCACCCTGATTGTCAGAAACAGGTCACATTTAAAAATCTCAATAGGAATATTCTACAATATTATGGCACAGCATTGCATTTACTAACATTGCAGCAGAATAAAAGTTTAGGATTTATTATATATTGTAGATTGACATGCAGTAGGAGTTTAAAGACGTATATAATTAGCTCTGACATTAACCATCAGGAAAAACCTCATGGAGAAAGTTGTCACCTTTCACAGGCAAACGCACTGAAAAGCAATCACCTGCTATGGCTCTGACACTTTTCTCAATGGAAGTACCAAGATAAACTGAAGAAGATTGAGGCAGAAACCTATGGTCTGTACCAGCTTCATCTTTACCCCTGGACTGACAGTGACAAGGGTCACTCACCTAAGGTGTCCCCTGACATCTCCTTTCATTGTGGCCACATAAGGCATGAACTGGGACACCTCCTTTCACAAGGCATGAACTGGAGTGGCTAATTCCACTGTCAAGGAAGAGGAGGAGCATAGTCTGGAGGAAGCTCTGCTAGAAGGCTCTAATAGCTCTACCAGCCACAGATTCATGGCTCAGCTCTGCTGCAAAACTGTGGTCAGGCTCTCTGCCCAGCCAACGGAGAGGAGAAATTGGCCCATATTCTGTCACGGATTTGAGGCTCCTCCATCTGAAATTACGTTAAATGCTGTTATTATGTCACTATGCTAGCTGAGATTGCTCTTTGTTCGCTTGGATTGCAAAAGTAGATCTATAATTTGAGGGAAATCAAACATTTTAAAAATGATTCAGCTGTAGATTCACTGAGGAAAGCTGTTCCAGAACAGCAGATAAAAACATGCATTTCTTAAGCCTCCTATTAGGTGGTTTACTTGGGAAAGCATATGGAAACTGAACAAAAGAGAAGTTTGCATTCTGCACCCCCAAATAATAAAAGGCAAGAAATTCAAAATTAGGACTTACAAAGCTTTAATCACAGAGCCATTCTGGCATACTAGGGGAGTGCAGGGCAGAAGAGACACCACCATAGCCAAGTGGGCTGAGAGCTGAAATCTCTCACCTTCGTTGCTCATTTTGGATTAAACATTTTAGCAGAGCTGTTGTGTATTCAATATAATAAAGGCTACTACAGTTTGCCAGCCTGTAGCTAATTCCAAGGGGAATGGGAGTGGACAACAAGTCTGAACAAAGCCATAATTATAAGGATATCATTTCCCGCAACTCTATTTAGCCAACACAGAAATCCTTAAAAGTATATTTGCATCTATTGCATCAAAAAGCACACTAGATGCAAAAGTACATAAGCTACAACTGGACAACTATGAGACAACATCTGAACTCCAGAATCAACATCTGCATTTTAGCAATTCATACTACATCAGAGGGGAAAAAAGCCCAAATAGTATTAGTAGGCAGGAGATAAAGGTACTGGTTTTAAATTTAATTGCAACACCCAGATTCAGACTCTGCTACAGCTGTGTAAACGTAGAGAAACTCCATTTGCTCGTACAATTCTGCATAGACCTCCCAAGACCAGGATTCATGTTTGTTCTCCTGTCACTTCAAAAAAAGAACGTGGGTGTTTCTATAGTGTCACTGAATTCATTGTACCCTTCCATCACCACTGTTTATCTGATGTATAACCTCTGTTGCTGTTTTATATATGCAGAAAATAACTCAATTTTACTGATTTCCATTCTCTTCAACAACCAATGTTTCAGATACTACAAGCCACGCAGAACCTGGCCTGATCAATATTGGAAGCGAGATCTTTGTAGAGAAATTAAAGGACAGTTTACAAAGGTAAGAATATGGATTAGTTTTGCAGAGTAATTGCACTGGTACACTGCATCTTCACAATTTTCCCACTAGTGACTTCCACAAAGAACCACAAGGCAAATACTTCATTAATAATTATTCAATATTATCAGATCCGGTAGCCTTAGTAATCAAGCAGCATCCAACTCTGCTAGGAAACGTATGAAAACAGAACAAAAAATGCTTATTGCCCCAGGGATTTACAATCTAAATATATGCTTCATACACATACATAGATCTATACATTTATACAAAAAGGTGACAGGATTGACAGAATAAGGATTAATACTGTTTGAATGCTATACTGTGATCAGCCTGGATTTTTGTTATTTTTCCCTGGTTTTACTTTCCTCCTCTGTACATCAGGGACAGGAAGGGTTTGGAATATACACATTATCTCTAGTGCAGCAGGAAACACTTTTAAAAAAACTTCTTCTTTTTTTTTTTTTTTAAAATCAGTCAGTGTGTTTTTCTGGAAATTTCAAGGCGGTACAAATAAATACATTACAGTTTCAATACCAATAAATATCTACCTTGAGTGTATCTGAAAATACACAAAGCACTACAAAAGATGTATTAGTTACCCAAGAGGTACAATTCCTTTAAAATCATTTCTAATGATGCAATTACTGGCATGACTAACTTTTTATAACTCATTAGGTACCTTTTTGGCATCAAGCCTATCTATTGGATAACTGCATAGCTATGTAGTTTAACTTCTTCTCTGGAGGAAAAAGAGAACTGCTTTACCATTTCATATCTCCAAAATAAGAAGTCTTTAAGACTCAAAGGAGAAACAGATTAGCCCACAAGTGGTTTAGCTCAAGACCTTCAGCTCTTTTCCAACTTCAAAAAAAAAATTGCAATTAGAGAACAATATGATCTTCTAAAATTAGGAACACAATAAAAGTCTCATTGAATCACAACAACAGTCCGACTCAGCTCATTTGGGTTTATCTTAGTATGGTAATATACTTCTGAGCAGAGATGCTGCAATGTACAGTTATGCAATAATCTGCCCACAGGGGAAGCAGTTTCTCCAGAACAGAGGCCTTTTATCATTTACTAAAATTATTTTAAGCATTAGCTTTGATATTGATGTGTCTATTGTTCATCTCACACCTTAAAATCTGCCATGATCTTGGCTTTGATACTATTTAGCAACAGGATTCCACAGATACCTATATGCTATGTTTTAAAGAAAAACACATTTTTTATTTTAAACACAGGGCCTTTCATATTTTCCCAGCCTTTGAGTTAGATGAGCCAATGACTCAGCTATTCAATGGGCAATCAAAGGAACTAATTGATAATGACCCAAAGGTTATTTTTATTTATTTATTACATATGAGACAATCATAATAATACTTAACTCTTTCTGGTTGCTTTTCTGAGAAAAACATGCTTTAAATGGTAATAATGATCATTAGCCTAATTTTATAAATAGAGTATCTGAGGCACATGGCTGGTGAAGTTACTCATGTAAACTTGGGCAGGAAACCAAGGCAGATTTGGGAGATCTAGGTTTTGTTCCCAAGTCTCAATCCAGAGTACTACTTACTGGATGCTGCTTATTTCATGTAGGTCACTCAATGTACTGCAACAAAATTGACTGCAAAATTGGACTGGATTTTATATGGACGAAAGAAAGGCAGGTAGACAAGACTGGTCTTTTCGGATACAATGCTCAGTATATTGGCAAAGATGGTGTTATGATTTCTGGGCTTGAGCATGCTGAAACACATTTTAGATGCAAGGATTCAATCAGCACATCTTAATCTAAAGGCACTTTAAAAAAAAGAGGTACATACATTGATGATGTCATTGTCAGTAACGCAGTGCTAAGGCCTTGTCTTTGCCGGTGTAAAAAACTTGGATGGTGTTGATAAACAGAACATCTCCAGCTCACTCCTCTGGAATTTCATCAACTCTCCCAGCGAAAGTCTGATGTTTCGCAGTACTAGACAATAGCCACTTATCTGGGATTTGTGGTAGAATATAAAAAGCAACGTCTGTGCTTCCACTACTAAAGGGTAATATTTTTGGAAGGGTATTATTGAGAACAAGTCTACCACACCCTGTCACAGACCTTCGGAAAGATCAGCAGACTTGCCAGAAAAAAAAAAAGGGAAGGAGGCGAAAGAGCCTTTGTCACACAAGCAGGAGGAATTTCCTTCAGAAGCTCAAACTGTCAGTGCCAATAGTAAAAAGACAGTCATAACAGTTTCTAGGGTAGGAACTCCTTGATCATAGCAAACTTATAAGGTAGGTCAAGGTTAGCTTCAGGTAACTGAGAAATGAGGTTGTTCAAAAGCAGCATCCAACTGCCTACATCCTGGTTTCCTCCAGCAGCTGGATGGAAAACATGACTGAAACTAAAAATAAAATAAATTAAACACATGGAAAGATTTGTGTCATTCCTTTTCCCCTTCCTAATGAGACAAAACAATGCTGGGTTAGCATCATTTTCACACGTAGGACTGAAAAAGGAGGATAGATCAAAACACAGTTTGTATCACCTACTTCCACATCGCTCAATCTCTCTCTTTAAAAGTAACAGTTTATAGCTGAAGGGCAAAAAAGGGGATTTGGCTAAAACAGGCTAGTTTCACAATGACCATCACTTTCCATTTGTTTTGAAATGCAACTTGTGAGCATAAGGACAAGTAATACACAGCTTCGATGGCTGGCTTGCTGTATGAGCTGCATTGAGGCACACAATGAAAGGTAAGCTACCACACGTGACCAGTGAAGTTCCTACCAAAGGCCAATGTCTTCCAAAGGTTAAGGTCCAGCTACACAGTCAACTCCTGGCTAAGGATACTAGAACAGGAAAACCTTTGTGCACCTAAAAACAGTCTGATCAGAATTTTGCACTGCTTAGTTGTTGTTTATCACCTCTATTTCATCAGTTTACTACTGAAAGGTGGTTTGTTTGCATGCATTCCCCGAAAGACAGTCTATTAAAATTTCAGATCTCCACCTCCACCAATTCTTTACACAGCTGGCAGAAGATTTCAAATGTAAATGCAAAGGATGAGCATTTTAGGAGCAATAAGCTTTTTTTCTGGTGTAAATCAGTCAATAAAGTCAAATTCCTGCAGCGAAATTGAGCATTCAAAAAAGAAAAGAATATATGTATTACAAACAGACATCGGACTGTTTAGGAAGGTAACACACGCTTTATAACCTCTTACATATAAGCAGCTGTTTCCAGTATAACCTGGTATCAAAGTGTTGCAGCTCTTTGGTGTCCAGTGTTAAAATGGATGGCTAGTGAAACCCTGAGCAGTTAGACACAAGATAACAGCATCACACTCAGCATTCTTGTTGGCAGCCAAAAACTGCGCTTGGATTGTAAAGAAGTGCTCTGTGAGTGTTTTTCTTTTCCTGCCATTTCTGATGGGCCACAAGCATGGACATGCACCCAGGCCTTGTTGCAGCCTGCAGACATGACACAAGCCTTCCAAAACACGCACTCCTTCCACAAGAGGCTTAGCCAGCAGATGCAGCTTTACAGCATCCACCAATTTCTCTGTATTTAAAAAGGAACCCCCCAACCACAACAGGTCCATCCTCTGTACTTGTACTTTTTTTAAGAGTGTATTATACTTTTTGGATACTCCAAGTTCAAATAAACCCACAAACACAAAGTTAAACCTTAAATAAAAAGGCCAGTAATGGCATGCTTTGGGAAGAAAGGAAGGCATGCCACAACCTGATCCTGATTTTCTGCCCTTGAACTCTTGAATTAATTATAACAAATTACAGGGAGCCCCACTACAATTTATAAGCACAATAAACTCCCTTACAACCACCTATAATTTTATCAGAGTTAATCCAAATACCTAAAGAATTATACAGCACAAAACTCCAACATGCCTTTTAGAGTAAAAAAAATGGGGGAAGCCATATTCTCTTGTCTTCCGAGCCCTCTCTCTCAACAAAGGCTACGTTTGGTCTCCGCAAGCTTTGGAGTCCAGCAAAGCCAGGCCCTGGTGACACCACCATAGCATAGCATTCATCCTTATAAAGGCTGGAGTGGGATTGCAAAAGTAAAGCAAAACAATCATAATCATATAATGTGAAGAAATCTACGTTTTCGCGTTTTCAGCTGAAAAACAACATTCAGTGCAAGCGTAAATATTACATGGAAACACTAGAATAAAACATTTGGGAGCGAAGCGTTTGTTAGCCACACATCTTTGAAAAAAGCCATGTATCCATCTAGTTTGGGTTTTAAGCACATGGTAAAAGTGTTATTGTTCAACATGGCAGTCCTATTGACTTCAGACTACTCACGTAGTAAAGCTTAAATACACGCTCTACTACGCGCTCACGTCTCCTGAACTAAGCAAAACACTTGCATTTGGCTACAGAGATCCAAAGGTTAAAGTACAGGAGACTATTTTTTCTTATTACCTTCACTTTCTTTTTTGATCATAAAAAAAAGTAGAACTGAGTCAGGTAGGTGAATTGCAGCAATGCCACATACTGCTTTTCATACATAGATCTTAAACACTGTAGAGGAAGATCAGTATTCTCATTCTCCCACCCTATCTCAGGTGCTCAGGGCTTTTGCATGCAAAGCCACCATCTGGCTCAACAGCAAAATCGGAGGGACAACACTGCTGTGTACCACTGTATCACTTTGCAGAACGGTTCTACTAGCCATCTCCCCTCCTTTGCTGTATGACACAAATCTGGACTCCAACTATGAATAGAAGCTCCAACCACATATAGGCTCCACCTATATATAAGTGCTCAATAATATGACATGGCATGCAGCCTACATGTAATTTCCCACTTAATTAGTTACATCCTCAAAGCATCAGGTCCCACGCACAGAGAGCAAGTCATTCCCCCAAAGCCTTAGATGGCATAAAAGTTATGGCAGCTGTGAAGATCCATCCTCACAAAGATGCAGAAATGAAAAGATGAGCCACGGCTATGTATGCTGCAGAGTACTAAACCTCATGGGGAAGAGGAACACAAAAAGCCCTGTTGGTCTTTCCTGATTTGGAACCAGGAAAGATTTCAGCAAAAATGAGATTAGACCCCAAAAAGTTAATAATAGCTTGGATTTACTTCCTTTACTCATATGTGTTGACTCAATTCAAAATATGCTGTTCCCTGCCCTGAAAAAAAAACGCAGCTAACCTTCAAGCTGTGTCCACTGTGGGAAAAGGTGGTTTAAGTTACACATGGAAGCAATATGAGTCAACAGTTTGAAAATTCTACTGGTAGCCAGCCAGGTTAATGGCCAAGCAGGTTAGAATATCATGCTAAAAAAATGTGGTGAGTTAACTAGAACGTATGTATACTCTAGCTCATACACTGCAACACTGAAAATAAATAGATAACTCTTTTTAAAAATTGGGCTAAGTACAGGCGTAACTCTAAACTATTCCTTGGACACAAAACAAACATGAAGAGTTCCGATTGCCCCATGCTCCTCCACTCCATTACGCCAGCTGGAGTAATAAAATGTATTGTATCACCCCATATACTCTGTCTCATTTTTCAATATGTATTTTAAATATTCTCCTCCAATAGGGCTCTAAACTCTGGAATGACATACGTCCACCAGCCTTTTCTGGTTAAATGCACCACTGTGCACTGATGCAAAAGTTGAACAGAGGGAACACATATACCAGTGAACAACTGGTATGCATATATAAGCATCCAGAAGCACATCACAAAATGATTAGTTTGTGGGTGCAGAGCAGCATGCAAGTGTATTCAGGTGTTACTTTATTCAAAAAGCAAGTGAACACGTTCAAACTTACAGAATGTGTGCTTAACCTGAACTTCAAAGAACAAAATAAATGCTCTGGTAGCCTGCAGTGAAACCTTGTTCATGAATTTATGGAACTCATTAAAAAAACCCTATCAGTAAAACCTTTAGGTAGTACCCCAACCTCACATAATCAATGTCCGAGAAAGCTCTATTGATTTAGTGGAATTTTACCTTGTAGGGAGCTAAAATCCAGTCCATTCACTATTGCCTTTTACAGTAATCTGCCCTGGTAATAAGAAAACATTGCTTGAAATGTGACACAATGAAGTTGCCACCTATCTGTAGGCCGTCAGTACAATAGCTCATATTCCCGTGAAAAGATTGTTGAAGCACCTACATTAGTGCTAACTGCCAGCAGAAAACAGGAAAACTCAGGTTGTTTCCACCTCCCAAAGAGCTTGGTGACCCTAGTGTTTTCACAGGAATTGTTGAAAACAGTCAACCCACACATCAGTAAATCATGCTATAAAACCATGGCCCAGGAAGTTCTAACGTCCCAGTGAATGCAACCCTGCAAAAGTGAACACAGCTCCGATAACAACGGGATGTTGCCAGAGAAATATGTGAATCAGTGCCCTGTTGGGTGGGTAAAGTAGATACATTTCATGAAATGAATCATTATTCTTTGTAAAAGCTTCAAAAACAGCTGAAGATATCAAGTGCAAAAGCAGCTGCCAAAGATAAAACAGTGAACCAGTAAACATCCCACTGCACAGGAATCTGCCATCTTCCGACACTGAGATTTCTGCCAAATTCTTGTTGAGATTTTCAGCTGCATAAGGGCCTCCACACAAATGCTTCTTTTAAACACATTCAGAGACGTCAGGATTGTACTGACATCCAATTGCAGCTCCTTTAGCTTTATACACTGCCAGCAACGCAAAAAATGTTAAAGGTAGTCAGCTCCCTGAAAAAGGGTATGTTTAGAACTAGTTTTCATGGTTTGTGTCTCAGCTCTAAGAGAAGGGAAGAAGTTTTCCCCAGCCTGCAGTACAACCATCAAAATTCAATAAATTTAACTGAAGACTGGCAGGGCTACTGTAACCAAGATTTCCACTGCCTACTGAATTCTCAAAATTTAAAAAGCAGTTAGAAACCCCAATCAAAAAGCATAAGTCTGTCTGCTTACAGGTTGCTGCTACTGGCTTGACCGTCTTTCTGACGCTGTAGCCAAGTTTCAGACATCTATCTGGGACTTCTAAATAGATGATCAGTGAGCTGCAGTTCCCTTTTCAAAACATACAATAGAAAAGAGAGAATGAATCGCCTGCAGAAAGTGATGCACAACAGAGGAACCCTGAATCATGCTGTGGAAATGCCCATTTCTTCTCACTGATTACACAGTAAGTCTACAGCAACCTTCATTCTTGAGGCTTCATCAGGAGAAACTACATGACTAAGGTAAGATCGCTCTGTGTCATGAAGACTTTAAGTAGTATATCCCATAGCAGTCTGCACTTCCCTAAGGGGAAACTGCTAGTTGCTGCTACTGCATCACATGGGAAGATAAACAGGAGAATACTAGCCCCAATCTAGGTAACATATTCAGCTGTCAAAAACAGTGCCTTAAACTACACTGGGAGGCAAGTCAGAAGCAGCATACCAATCTATGAGGTACACCATAATATTCACTGTGTACACAGTGCTCCTTAATGAATGAGCAACCTCATTCTGCAATGATATACATTGCTACTACACCTTAAGGGGAAAAAAGGCAGTCAAGCACTTTGCAATAGTCTAAATGACAAAGGCAGTGAGCAGCACAGTTCATACATTAGAAGAGGAATGATCCTTTTCATCTTCATTTGAGGAGATGCATAAAGGCTGATGGGCAATTCTGCAACTCAAGCAGCTAGGGCTGACAAGTGTTTTCCATTTTTCTACTTTTCTTATCCTTTCTCCTGTAAACCAAAAAATTGAAGATAACATCTTTTTTTTCCTAGGGAAAGCAAAATCACTCCATGACAGTAACTCTCTCTATAGCTGTTATACCAAAATTTCACAGAGGAGGAAGAGAACAGACATTATGTATTCAGTAATTTTCAGAATAACTCTCAAACTCCTTACTGTTAGCCACAAGTGAGAAATCAAAAATACATATTTGCTGAAATAACTTGCTCCTTTTTTCTGCCTAAAAATTTGACAAATAGATTTATAAATATGCACAATGCCTTCTCCCAGAAAAGCTTTGCTTAATAAGACCCTAATGTAACAGGTCAGAACCAAGCTCTGAAAAGTTGGGCAGGGCCTTGGTAGGGCAATTGCAAGTGAAGTACATGGTAAGCTGCTCCTCTTTCATAAGTAACCAAGCATCATTTGGCCTTTACTTTGAAATGGTCTCATTCTATGCAAATGTTCTTTCTAGTTTATGGGCAACAAGAGTTTATTTTCTCTTTCTCTTAAGTTTCTCTTTCTTCTCCTCAATTAAGGAAGCAAAAGGAAACAGTTCCAGTACCAGCACGTCATTTGTTGATACTAGAACTCCATAGGCTTGTTTATTTTCAAAAAAGTGTATTAAAATATGGGCTATTTTTAGGCTAGCAAATTACTTCTTGCATCTCTTCCATGCTGCTACAACAGTTACTATGCGCTTCCAGATGCTAGATATTCTCACCTGTGGCCAATCCCAATAGTAGATATGACTAACACCACCTAGCAGCTCAGAATCAGGCCCTTTGATGCAGTTTGAGACCACTGTAAACACTAAAAAGACAATGTAACAGATGCCCTGAAATGCTGCCAGTTTTCCAGCACATAGTAATATTCCCATTTGAAAACAATATTGTCCTTACAAATTTTTAAAATGTTGTAACTGCTGTATAGCAAAGCCAAGGAACTACAATTCCTCCTGCCTCTGCTGCTGTTTCCATTTTTTAAAGGTACAGGAAAACTTCATCAACTACTGTAATCTCTTCTCAGTGCTCTTCCTGATGCCAGTAGTAAATGAAACAAAGAGAAAAGAGATTTTTTTCTAAGGTATTTTAGCTTTAAAGAAGTTTATTTCTTGGTGCACGTATGCCAAGAGTAAAGAGCTACTTCACCTCCAAATTTAGCGACAGTTAATTTAGTTCAAATTATCTTTTCTCTTCATACAATGCAGAACATCATGAAGTCTAAATGAAAGGAGCAATTCTGCCTTACAGGAAAGGAAAAAATCCCTCTACTTGCTTATAGTTGTGTCTGTCTAGTTTAAGAAGATGACAACACACTAATAACCTTCAGAGAACAAAATCCATCAAACCTGATCCTATTGAGAGTCATTCCAACAGCCACCACAGCACAAGCTTCTTCACTAAGTTCACAGAAACGTTCCGACCAAAAGCTCAGTCTTCACTTCAGAGAGAAGGCAATGAAGGCAGCAGGGAACCCCTGTCCATCGTGGTGATGGCAGTGTGCTCCCATCCGTCAGGAAACATTAGACTTGAGTTTCAAGTCTATAGAATATTATTTGTGTTTAGAAATGAAACTATAATAAAACAAAGTCCATTTTTTGTTTGTCATTTTGTATCTCTACATCCTACCTTAAGCCTGACAGTCCTTGAGAGTAAATACCTAGCTGAAGGTTTCTTGTGGAGTCTTCAAGTGTGAGTAGATCTAGCTGGGCCCATGTTGTTAAATGCAACTTCTTCTGACAAATCCTCCAGCTGTGTAAGCAGAAGCTTACTATCCATATGCTCATCCTCTCTCCTTAAGACAGTCTGTAGTTCAAAGAAAGCCGGATGCAACTTTCCACTTCATTCCAACAAGCAAGCTGCAGTTTTCATGAGGTTGTTCTACTGCCAATTACAGCAAGATTTAAAATAACTTTTCAGCACTATTTAAGGTAACCTGCTACAAATACAAAACAAGAACACGGGGACATGTTCAGATCATACAAGCAGACTTTCAACTCATTTTCCATAAACACACACACATACAAAATGGGTACTGTTAACAATACAGCTAGGAATATGCAACCATATGGGTGTCTGGCACTGGGAAATCTAACAGGGGAAAGCCAAGGGCCAAGAAGGACAGGATTTAAATAGAAGAGAACTGATGCTCCAGGTTATCCCAGTGATCCACATAACACAAATGTTTATTGCCAACAGCGGTGAGGACAGCTTCCTCGCAGGCTGAGAAACAGAAAGCGGTAGGTGTGACTCATCCAAACACACAGCTTCGTACACAAAGCAAGCTCTTCACTGATAAAAACAGAAGGCCAGATTTCTAGCCTCAGCACCATTTCAACTGTCAGATATCACAAAATAAATATATAGGCCACTCAAAAGGTTTTGTTTCCTTGCAGGACGGCAGAAGACTCTCTCCTGCATCAGAAGTTGGTTAGACCTCCAAACCAAGTTTCAAAACGCTTCATTTATTTCCTTCTCTTTACGGATCATAAAATGTCCTAAGTACCAGGTTCAGTCTCATGGACCTTCAGCTCTTCTTTATGGAATTAAGGTTCAATCCTGACTGTCCTATGCAATTCAAGACACATTTCATGGTGATTTGCAGCCATGTCCTAATCATAATCAGTCGCTTCCTCTGGTGACCAGGAATAGGACACGAGGAAATGGAATGAAGGTGCATCAGGGGAAGTTCAGATTGGACATTAGGAAAAGTTTCTTCACTAAGAGGTTGGTCAGTCACTGGATCAGGTTCCCCAGGGAAGCAGTCACAGCACAAAGCCTGTGAGAGTTCAAGGAGCATCTGGACGACACTCTTAGTCATATGATTTAGTTTTACGCAGTCCTGTGAGGAGCAGGGAGTTGGACTCGACGATTGTTACGGGTCCCTTCCAACCTGAGATATTGTATGATTCCTCCTCTCTCCTGCTGCACATACTACATTTTCTATCCATCTGCTCCCTCTGCGCTTCTGAAATGGATGCACAATTAATGTACTGTCATCTCTGAAGTTTCACGGGCCATGAATCAACCCCTCTCAAAGCCATGCTATTATTGAAGAATGATACTTCTGTATTTAGTAAAGCTAGGTGCTCTTTTTCCTTCTGGTTTTTGAAAGCTATAGAGTACTTGGAGTCAGACTTCTCATGCCTTTATTTCCTTGCTGTGTTACCAATCTAGTTTGAGTTTTGTTTTGAACATCTAAAAAATAATCTCAGACTGAAATTCATATCATTACCTCATTTCAAGAGCTGCAAAGTTTAAGGAAAATCCTAACATACTCAATAAAAATCACAAGCATGGACACTAAATTTGTTACATTATTATACCCAGGTGCACAATTTTTCCAAAAAATCGGAACCATTTCTGGTTCCCAACTATGGTAAAAGCCATCCACATTCCTCACCCCCCAGCGGGAATCAGCAAGAGCTGCTCAGCGTTCAATGCAAGCTCAGGCCACTCAACCAACACACAGGTTCAGCAAGTGTCTCCAACAGCACGTGTACCCAGGTGGACAGGAAAGGAAGATACAAAGTGCCTTTTCCCAAGTGGAAATGCCTTCACCAGCATGACTGGCATGGAAGGATTCAAGCTGGTCTACCTAAGACCAGAGAGGAAGCTCCAGCACTGTGTGTAAATAGTGTATCTTTATCATACGAGAAGAGTAGAAACTCAAAATGTAGCCTTTGCTGCCATTTAAAAGGGCCTAATAAAAAGTCTAGAGTACTCCAAAAGTATCTGTTGTACTAAAATTGAACATACAAATAGTTCCCATCAGGAGAGCGATATGTAAGAACACGTGACTAAGCCTCAGAACATAAAATAAGTATTATTTCCTCATGATCAGATGTAAATGTCATACTGCCTAATGCCAAGACATTCCCGTTACAACATTTCTAACCATCACAGCCACTGCCTTCAAAACACACTAAAGCAAGAATGCAGGCTGAAGCATCCAACACTGTATTTATAGTTATGCAACGCTATTTTTTAGAATTGCTACATATGTACTGCCCAACCACACACATGAAAACACATTCACTTTCTGGTCTAAAAGCACAGTATAATGTAATAGATTAGATCTAAGCGTCAACAGTTTCTTAAAATATCTGGCACAAATTGCTCAGCTTTCAATAACCAACGCACAGAGAACAAGCTCCCCATTCACTGAAGAAAGTCAGCTGGGAGAAGGGTTTGCCCTCCTCAGCAACTTATTTTATAAACAGGGAATTAATGTTGAATCTTAGGTCTGCCTTGAAGAAGTTCTTATTTTTAAGTCAAAGTTTAAACATCCACTAAAATACACATCCAAAAAGAACTCAAGAGTGTTACTGAAAAGCAAAACAACACATACGCTGCAATAATATGAACACAAGAAGACCCAAGCAAATACTGCACATTATTTGTTGTTGCTGTCCTCTAAAAACAACATTAAAGCTAATTAAGTATCAGCTTGTTTACAACAAGGCAGGCTACAAGCCTAATGTGTGTTTTTTTATGCTGCAGTAGCCACTAATATTAAAAAAGTCTAATAATTAAAACAAAACAATAAAACCATCAAAGGAGCACCAAAATGCAAATACCCCAGACTGTCTAAGCCTGGGTGGCCACCCAGGGCTCTTAAGACTCATCCAGCTTGCAAGCAGTTCCAGAGCTGCTCCCCTGCCTGGGCTACGTGAGCTCCTAGACAGTAGCTGGGGTGGCTGACAGCATTGCTGTTTAGTCCCAAATTCCTGCAGCTGGAAGAAAAGAACAAAAGGTCGACATTACCAGGTTACTTCAGGACCCATCCTCAGTCTTGTCCAAGAGAAGACAGCTGGGATCCCTGGGGGTTCACGACTTCCTCCACTTAGCAATGAATCCCAGAGCTTGCCTTTCTCCCAGCCTTGGGAGATAGGGTGCAGTTCCAGTCCATGAGATGGAACTGGTCCAGTCCATGAGCACTGGGACCATGATCAGGACCGGGACCTGTATGTAGGGTCAGGCAGGCTGGCAACCACAGTCTAAACCAAAATAGGATTCTGTACCAGCAGAAATTTCTTTGTCTCCCGTTGATTTATAAAATTTCAGTTCCAGAGTTCCTGCTGCTTTCTTTGGGAGACCCCACCACAATGTCTCACGAACATTCTCATTAATAAGACATTTACTTGTCCTAACTCTTCTTTTACTGTGTTTCATGACACAGCACCTACCTACAGCACTATATATTAGTTCTTCAGTTAAAAAAGAAAGAATTAGTACCACCACATATAGGTCAGTTGGAACCCCATGCCACTTCACAGTTGTTCCCCACCATTCCCCTGTAAAAATTATCCAGTAATTTGCCTCTCCAAATCATTTAGCCAAGAACAAAAGGTTTGACAGCCAAGAACACAAGGTTTGACAGGATTCATGGGATGAAATTATTTTCCATTTCTAAGGTCTGCTGTTCTGACAGAACATCCTGTCCTTTTCTGTTCATTTGATATGACTTTTATGTATAGCAGTGATTGCCTTAATTCATGTGAATCATTTAAAATTACAGTCCACTGACCTATAGCTCTCTATAAAGCAGAAATATGATATATATAAAATATATATAATTAAAAACTTGGAAATATTCTGTTAGAAGAAAGGAGCTACACTGGTTTATGCTACACAAGGATCCAGCCCAATATAAGAAACAGACAAAGAGAACTGACAGAGACTTTTAAACTGGAAATAGTTAAAAACAAGGGACTGTTCTGATCATTGATATCATATTTGTGTTGAAGAGAACGGTCTTGCTTCTTAGTGAAGAGGTGCATCACCTTTCCAATTGGGCAAGCCACATAGCTCTTTCTAGTGCCAAGAGAGGGCTACGTGTCATGGCCTTTCCTGCATGGTGTGAGCAGAGCTGCTCCGTAAGTGCAGCACAGCTGACTGGCACCCGCACAGCAGCTGTGACATTTCCCAGAAAAGAGGGCAATGAGAAACTGGTTGCTTTCATTTCTCTGGAAACTACATAGCCTGCTCCCAGATACCATCTTTCCAAGAGAGCAGGCATGCTCTTAAAACATGTGCTGGGAAGTACACCATAAACATGAAATGATGAAGGTTATTGGGAAGAGACAACTTTGGGCAAGGCAGTAAGGCTTCTGCTGCTTGAAAACCAAAAACTTTTTTCCGCTCAGTTACGCCAGTAATACTGAATGGTTCAATTCTGACTTAAATCTCCAGGTGTGAGACACCAAACTCTGGCCTTTTGTGTCTTAAATACTGCACCTTCCCACTTGCTGTGTATCACTCAGTTCTTGCTCATTTGCCGACCCATCCAACTTAACCACACATCTCTATTTCCCTCGTATCCTGCATGATATTTCTCTGTACTTTCATAGGAAAAAAATTTTTTAAGTGTTGCTGAATTTTTAAGAACCATTGGCATTAAAAAAATCCTATGGGTCTACCAGAGGTATATTAACAAGCATGGCCACACAACCTGCCACAGTCCATCACTTCAGGCAAGCACAGTGAAGGTTGTCCTGAACAAATCAGATGGTACACGTCATGCTGTTTTTTTCTGACACACTGTGATATACAAAATAATCATTTTGGACAATGAAGTCACTACAGTGCTCAAATCAACTACCATGAACTCAAAGGTACGCACAGAGACTTCTCAGACAGCCACAAGCTGCAGGTGTGACCAAGCATGAAAAGCAAAGCAGCCTCACGCAACTTACAACCTTAACAGCCAAAAGAATTCCACATCATCGAGCTTGCCACAAAACCAAGCTGGCACAGGAGCATATGTGATATCCAGCCTTAACACAGCAATTAAAAGCACCAAGTAAAGACAGCAGCAACTGCTACAAAACTCCAGCTGATTGTACTTGTATTAAAAGCTAGCAACACAGGAGGATGTGAAACTTTAGCTTGTTCAAAAAAAAAATAAAGCAAAGCAGCTAAAAGCAAAGATAAGCTCAAGTAGGCAAGACATTTAAGGCCTTTTTTGAGAGGAAGGAAAAAAAGTCCAGAGTTTATTAAAAAAAAGAGTAGATTTGCCAGAACATTTTTCCGTGTAAATATGAAGCAGTCAAACACTAATTTTTTCCTCTCTACTTTATCCTCACATGATTTAAAGATTCATACAGTCCTAACAGTCCATAGCTCTGTATGTTTTAGAAGAATGTCTGTTTAAAAATTCTTGAAGAAAAATAAAGAAAGGGAAAGGTGGGGAATTGTGAAGAAGAAATATTTCCTTAAAAGACAAACAGAAAAACACAGCTACAAGAAATGGTGAAGGAAAGGGCAAGGTAGCAAAACATCAGAGGAAAGAAATGCTCACTTAGTTAAAGGAGGATAAGTTTGAGGCTGATTTTTCACAGGACCTCCACAAAAGAGGCCTGGCAGCCACAGGCTCTAATTTTCCACCTGCAAACACGTTCATTCCCACACTCCGCAGGTGCAGCCATCCCATTCCAAACACTCTGTGTTTTCTTTCACTGGAAAGCTGTACAGCATGTTCTTCAGGGAAAATGCAGAGCTGACAGCTGAACTTGGGGCAAAAGCCTAATGCAGAACAGTGCAGATGCTGGAATATGTCCCTCCCTACATAGTCATGCATACCAGACCTACCATGCACAGCACCATGGGGACCCAGCCCCACTGGTGGCACCCAGACCAGGAACTGCTCTTGTTTTGCAGGATTATGCCCCAATCTGCAACAGCACAAACACCATCGGATATTACTGGGTACAGAGCACATAAGCAAGATACTGAAAGCTTCTTCCAAGAAAGAAAAAAAGAAAACCAGACCAAAGCACACCTTCATTCCTTCACAGGAGGCACAGCAGTATCACACATGAAGATAGAGATACTGTGGGGAGCAAAATGTAACTTCAGCTTTCCTTTAGAACTGTGGAAAGAAAGAAAAAAAAAAAAGGCCACGGATTGTCTGATGCTTGTGCAGAAAGCAACATTGCACCCACATTTTCAGAAAGCCACAAGAGTGTGTGGGTTCTCTGGTTTTGGAACAAGAGCACAGTGAAAGCAAGCTTGTTTACTTTGACACTGTACAAAGGCTTATTTTTTTAAAATAAATGGTTGAAAGGATGCCTCCCCTCTGAGGAGTTAGCAGAAAATAAAAGGCAGATTTATATTTCTAATCTATGCAAATATCTACTCTACAGGGCATCACAAATACTGCTTTATATCAGACAGTATGCAGATCCCAGGTGCTTTAAATATGCCAAAAGCATGCGCAGCATCTCCACCTGCGATGGCTGCTCACTCTGAGAACAGCTGGATGACTAAAAAGAGGCTGTCTAAGTAGCCTTCCATGAAAAATGCCTTTTGCTAATGTGCCAGCCCCCATACTCCCACCCAAATGGCTCCTGCTGTAGCTGCCATCAAGCCTGGAGAGGGGTTTTTTTTGTTTGTTTGTTTGTTTGGTTTTTTTTTTTAATTTGGTTTATCGCAAATTCTTCTAGAAATTTTCAAATTATAGCAATTACAACATGGTGAAACTCCTACTGACACCTTAGGAAATTATCATGGGGCTTTAATTCATAATTCCCCCTGGAAGATGTCTGTGGAAGTGGGTGGAGGCAGAATGCCAGGACTAGAGGTGGGGGAGATGCTGGAGTCACCGAGATCTTGGAGAAGACAGGATTAAGGTCAGGGGATATCTACAGATGGGAGCCTCAACCCAAGACAAAAGAAACAGACTAGAAAGAGTAGGGAAATAAGAGGACTAGAGGGTAGGAAATAGCTCTCCGAGGAGAAGGCCCAATGCCAAGAGTACAATGCTATTACGTTGAAAGGAAAGCATAGCAGTAATATTTATTTCATTGCCATTACCAGAAAGAAGAGACAGGTACTCTACAACTGGCGGCTGCTTTCTGTACATTTCCCTAGGACATCCGTGGGAAGCTTCTGTTCGCAGGTCAAGAAACATGGCTGTCCTGAGAAGCCTCACCATTCACATTCAAAAATCACTAACCAAACAAGACTAACGATGTCCTGCCGGTGCTTCTTACCCTGTCCCAATGCTCCACTTAACTTTGTCTGAGGAGGAAAACAAACCCACACCAACTAATGTTTGTATCTTTAAGCAAGAGCCAATTTTGTAAAAAAGAAGAACTGCAAGCTACAGAGTCAGATCTGACCTACTAAAATGATTAATGTGTCCCCCAGAGTACTCTTTGCCTCAGCTTTTCTTGCAGGCCTCAGAGGTTGACTTCAAAGAGCTGTTAGCTGAATAAACTGCTCTGGCAGTCTTGTCTTTTCATTTTCTTTCCCAAGGATCCCACAGGCCCTTCTTTCTCATATTATCAGAAATACCTCTTACAAATTAACTACAGGCATCCCACATTAAGTCATGGCTGTGCTTGTGTTTATACGAGAGGTGCCTGCAGCTCTACAGGTCCTCAATAACCAGTTACATGGCCAACCCACGTAACCCGTTCACTCAGTCACTCAATACCCATCCACACCTTTAAAATTACGAGGTCATTTGGGCACAAACTGAAATACAAGAAATTCCTTCTAAACACAAAACCCCCTTAATTTATGGCAGGGGTGGCTGAACACTGGAACGGGTTTTCCAGAAAAGGCGTGGAGTCTCTCCATCCATAGAGATATTCAAAATCCAATGGCATACAGTCCTAGAGCAACCTCCTCTAATTGACCCTGCTCTGAGCACACGATCTCCAGAGGTACCTTCCAACCTCAACCATCCTGCAACTCTGTGGTTAGCACTTCTACTTGCATTTAGCTTCAGCAAGTCAAACATTGTACCCACACTGTACCTCTGAAGGACAGCACTGACTTCTTACTAGATTACTATTCCACTCCTCTCCTAGCACATCACATATGGACAGGTTCCCATAGAGTCTGTTCACCACTGGGGGACATAGCGCTTGAAGCAGTGTTACTCACCCGTATTTCTGCATCCACATTTGGCTTGTGCAATACAGGAAGTTACCAGCAAAACCATTAAGAGCTCCTGACCACTACCAATACCTGCAGGCAGCCAAAATCCTGCTATTATGCCTGCAGGCATAATTAGCATTTTAGACTTCCAACAGTAATGATAAAATGTAAATTTTATAAATAAATTATTATGGGTTCACCTAAATATGAATTGTCTTATTTGTACAAGGGTTCCTCCTGTTGGTCCCAGTTGCGAAACAACAGCAGAACACAAAATGGTCCACAGATTGTTTTGAAGAGTCAGGTGGTCTTTCAAATAAAAATGATTAAGGAACACTGCCTCAGAGCCACTGACCAACCCCTCTTTTCAACCAACAAAACCTAAAAGCCTTGGATCATTTTCCCTCTTCGCAATGATAGTGCGTGAGGTGCGGGGGGCTGCAGTTGCTGGAAGCAGGGGGAATATTCAATTCAGGACAAATCTCTCAAAACCAGCTACCAAGCCAAAGTCTATAATCCTACAAATCAGAGGCAGAGTAAACCATCTTAGTAAACCAATTCCTTAGGTTTTGAATACTTGTGGATTATGTAAGTGTTTGCTGAAGCATTCTCAGAAGAATTTTCATCATCTTCAAGGAATATATAATCAGCCCTGGCAATTCTGGAGTCTACAATTAACTAAAAGCCTGGACTGAAAGATGGGTTTAACCTCAAGCTCCAAACATGGCCAGGCAAGCTCAGGGCTGGAGATGTTTCCACCAAGAGAAGGTTACAAAGGTAACAGGTTCACTGCTGGCAGTGCTGTCACTAGCTTTGCAGCTTCAGCCTTTGGCAATGGTTTTCTTTTGGGGTTGGGTTTGTTTGTTTGTGGTGGTTCTGCAGCTTCCCAGAAGGAGATGAAGTGTCTGATCATGAGTTTTGCATTTAAGAGAGATTTGTCATTTGTACATAAATATAAGTCGAATACATAAGCACTGAGTGGGCGAGCCTAGTGCCTACCTCGCCATCACAGGTTATCATGATCAAGCCTAATCCTAAAAGCAGCCAGTCTCAATTTCAAAACAAATGTTTAATCAGTTTACCAAGAGCAAACAAAGCCAAAAAAACCTACAACCCCCCCCCATCTGTCCATCTAATCACACATTAGACTAAGCCTTTCTCCACCATTTGTTTCAGAAGTCCTCCCTGTCCCCATCACTCATTGCTTCAAACATGAGATTTTCTGCATCTACCTAGAATTGCACAGTTGAAGGTTTGCTGCCATCACATCATCTACAGTGAAGCAATTACACTTCAGGAAACAACAACAACAACAAAACAACAACAAAAAAACCTTAACAGGCTATTCTGTATCTGAGATACATTAGTAAGCTGCTGGTTTTGCTACAGACATTTAAAGAAACATAAGAGACACTTATAAGACTCGGCAGCTTATGTTATCAATCACTTCAGAGAGAAAAACAATTCAGCAGCCACTCCAGTTGAGAGTGCTATGAAGTTCAATTGTCACTGAAATGTTTTGTTATTACCAACCTGGGCAGAATGAACAAATACACCTCTGCAGGCAAGCTATGAATGAGCAATCAGCACTGCAGGCTGCAGCTTGAAGAGATAATAGCATCCAAGTAGCCACAATGCTTCCTTGCACACAACTAGGCCAGGACTGGGATGACAAAAGTGAGCAACAGGACATTTCAGACATTCCAACTGTATGTTAAATAATTCTGAAGGAAAAGGTATGGGGCTTCCCTCTCTCAACGCGTACAAAGCAGCAACACACAGATACAGACAAGCATCAATGTTCAGTCTATTCCCAGGGAAATTTAAGTTTTGTGATGCTTTCAGCCCACTATTTGGCAAGAATGCTACATATACAATAGTCAAGAGACTGCTTAACAGATGTCATTTTTAAGAATCAAATCTTTCGCATCCTACTAAAGCCAATTCTCCAGTTCAGTGTTAAGAAAAAATCCTTTAAAATACACAATCTACAATATAAAAAATGCTTCACATCTTGCACCTTTGTAGAAGCCAAGCCACTCTTTCTCCACTATTTATATGTCTTTTTTTTAGACATGATGACCACGTGGTGAATTTCAGGATTGCAGCAACAGAACATTTTTTCCAGTGGGGAGGTTTCTGCCACCCTGTAGCCCTCACCCACTTATTCTAGGCTTTACCTCTAGTTGTGCTGATGCAACTTTGCTCTGACCAGATCAATGAAATAATTTTGGTTGAAAAGAAAACAAGCCCACCCCTTTTTGGGTGAGGTGGGCTTTTTTTTCCCCTCTCTTTTTTTTTTTTAAATTCAAATACAGCACAGATGTGCAAAAACCACAGTGAAGTGGTTTACAAGAATAACCCCTCAAAACAGTTGCATTTTTACAACTGCAGCACAGGGCTCTGAATAAAAGAGCCATTCCCACTGAAGTTGTTTGCAAAGGTGCACACTGATCATAATTAAAGGACTAATACCCTCTAACAATTTTAATCCTTTTGTGAAGCATAACAGGAAAAAAATCAGGAGTGGGATAGGCAAAACCCAGAAAAGATGCCAAAGTTCACTTTCAGCAAAGCACAGGTAGACATAAGAATAATAAACTAAAACTGTATATAGAGGTCCTTTGCCTATGGCTTCCTTTTAATCAGTAGAAGGTTACAGAAAAACAGTATGGTCACCACGGTCCCTTATAAAATTTATGTGAGGTTTTTAAACATATATCTATTATTCCCTTTTTGTTTCTGCAGTTGGTCATGTATAACCATTCACCAATACTGCTTTTTTAGTTTTTTCCAAACAGATATCATCAAGTGGTAACTTCTCTTACTTTTTCCCATTTGGGCAATCATCAGGAAAGGAAAGAACCAGATGATACCTGAGCAAATATTGAATGCCAGAAACAAAGCAACTGTCCGTTCCCTTCTAGCTATATCACAACAGTGTGAACAGAGGGAAACCACATACCTTGTTACCTCCTGCTGCAGTCGGGAAACACTGGGCACATAGAACATTACCCCAAAGAAAAGCAAAGGCTCATTGGCAAATTTGTCCAGCTGCTTCTTCAGAGGCTTTTCCAGTTCAACCCAGCGGGCTTGCTGGCTCTTGCTGAGAAACCAAAGGCCAAAGTAGTGTGTCTAGATAAAGAAACAAAATAGCATCAGTTTACCTTTTTCAGCTAGATCACACACACAATCAATGACAAATATGCAAATAAGAACAGATGGCAGTGTGTAAATTTTTCCATATGCAAAATCAGAGTAATTTCTTTTTTACTGTCCTTTTTTATTTTTAGGACAATCTTGAAGACAATGACAAATTAATATTGCAATACAATGTACTTCATGGAGTACTATCTGCCCCTTACCATCTCTTCCAAATGCATGTTAAAGAGCTCTATCTGACATTATGGCACAGGTGACATAAATGATTTATAGAAAGTGTCTGAGTCTTCGTTTTCTTTTACACCTGTGCCTTGTGAACAGATAGCAAATACTAGGTCTGAATCAAAGCACAACGGCTTCATGAGACCTTGGATCAGGCCCACTGCAGGCAAAGGACAAGGACTCTTCCAACTATAAAAAAGAATGCAAACCCACGTGCATATGTCACATCTACAGATAACAGAACCTTCTACCCAATACAGAACATGTTTACTTGTTTTTTAATGCACTCACAAGGTTTTATGATGGACAAGTATTACACTAAAAATGTGCATCACACACAAGTTGTTTGCTCTAGGCTTTTACAGCAATACCAGTTTGAAAACCTCAGCTGTTTCCCATCCTGTGTAAATCTCAATGGCTGTAGTACCTCCTGCATAAGCCACGTGGGACTGTTGCTGGTGGAGAGTAATTAACAAGGAACAGTGTTCAGAACTAGAGCTTCAAATATTACAAATTGGTAATAAGCAGCTGAAGGAATAGCCAATCCATCATGAAGGATTCTATCAAAAAGCCCTTAAACCACTGTATTAAACACACTGATCTACTACTGCAGGCAAATGCATACTATAATTAACAGCAAGTACTATGACTACAGATCTGAAGAAAAGGCAAAAAAAAAAAAAGCGTTCATGTTTAGCAAAGAAACTAATCCATCAGTTGCTTGGAAGTCTGACTGTAGCCCTAACTGTGAAGTTCATATCAATATCTTTTTCTTCTGTATTTCAGCTGATAGCATCTGGAGATTTCCAGCAATGCCTTCGATATAAAATGCCACTCTGTACTAACACTGGAATGAATGAAACAGAAACTGTGAGAGGAGCTTTTGTGGACACCAAGCACATTTAGGATCTGAAAGTGGCATCATCACTATTTCTGCATATTTCTCTCATTTTATTTCCATAAACTTTCTTGGTGTTTAATCCAACTGACTCCTTATTCAACGAAAACTTTCCAGTAGTTTCCACTAGATTAGATTAACCCTAAAACAAGTAAAATACTTATTTTGTTGTTATAGCTTAACTTACCTGGACAACAATCCTCCCCAGGCAGTCACCTAGGGAAGCAATCCTTTACACATAGCACCAAATTTTAAATAAAGATACTTGAAACAAAGAATAGAAAACCCCCCATTTGCTGTTTTATAAAGCTTTCATTTGAAATTACTTTTAATACATTCAAAAAGTTTGGCCTATAAATCAACCATCAAGATTTCACCAACTGGATTTCCCAGATGTTCATGCTTTTAAATAAAAAGTCTTTGAAAGTAGCAAATTGCAACCATCACACTTTGCAAAAGCCACCATCAACAGACTGTTTCACTTTGGTATGGATAGTTGTCTAAAAACCATTGCATGTACCATGACTTAGCATACAACACAAGGGCAACTAATGCAATACTGAAAAATTAAAATGCTTAGAAATTACAACAACCCAGCAGGGACAACACTGCTCCAACCATTTTGTAGCTGAGGGCATTCAAGAGAGAATCATGTGCAAAAACTCTGAATTGGAGTGCTGGTGCATTTACTTTAGGGTCTCATTACGTACATATTTTCAACTTTGGAGAACGTCCAGACTAACATTCAACTATGGTGATAATTAATTCAACTTGATTCCTCCATGAAGCCTGACAAACCTGCAGTATAGCTTGAACACTGCTCAGTCCTTTCTCTTTAACCTTCGTTTGGTACAGTGAAGCAAGCTAGTTCTTTTTCTGAAGAGAATCCATGTGTATTTCCTTCTAGAATTTAAAGGCATCTTCAATAAATCAATCAATCCAGGGCACAAATAAATCAAGAAGTCAGCATCTCCCATAGGATAAACTTAAAGAAAAACCAACCAACTCACTGATACATCTACATTCCCTCTGTAGTCACCACTGGATAAAAAGTTCTTTCTGACAAGCTCACCATGATAGTAATTAGATTAAAATGAAGGAGGGAGGAACAGCGGAGACAGCAAAGGAAAGGAATTAATGTGAAGGCAGAAAAAAGCACGGTGATTTTACCACCTCATAAGGGAAAGACTTAACGCACAAACTCTTGAAAATCTCTGCAGGGCAGCTCACCCTCAACAAGAAACAGTGCAGAGCTGCAAAAACACATCTTCCATATTACTTTAAAGAGTAAACATTCACATCACCTAGGACTCAAGTTAGCAGTGTCAAGTACTGGTAAAACATCTAGCAACTAAGATGATTTGGAGTCTGAAGTCTAAAAGAGTTATTCAAGGGATTAAGAGTATTGCAATTAAACAGCTCAAATGAGCACAGTCCCTCCCCTTTGAGTGGGGGCAGGGGGACAACAAAAATTTAGATTTGCTACAGTAGAAAGGCTCTTCAAGTACCAAATCCAGAATCACTTCCAAGGAATAAGAAGTGAAGGGAATGCACCGTTTAAGCTTCTAGACTACAGCAGATACAATGGACCAACAACAGCAGCATGTATTTCCCACAACTAAAAGACTTTTCCTGGAAAGCAGCCTGGAGAGGATTGAGCAATTGCAGATGAAGCATAGGGACTACAGAGCAAAGCTCAAGTCACAAATGCATGCACTTTGGAGAGACAACCAACACAGTTATCTGAATATCAGCTCCCTGTCACCAGGAACTTTACTTCTTGAAAACATTAGCATTTTTTAGCAATCCACAGTGGGGAAGGACTTCTGTAGCCACTACTGCGAATGCCTGAAGAGACTCTCTCCCCCAAGAACGTGAGTAATTCCCAAACAGGAACGGAAGAACCTGGAACTGGAAATGGCTAGACTGTCAAGTTCAGTATGCTATGGCCAGGCATATGACAGTCCAGAAGGCCTTACAGAATCCAAGTCATGCATTGCCATACATTCCAGCCCACAAATTAGATGAGAGGATATAAAAATGGGATCTTTTTCTCTATAAGCAGCTGATTGAAAACTAGGTTGATTCCAAAAGCTAGTCTGTCCATCTGTACAAAGGGAACCACTGACTTCATTCCAGTTTTCACCTGGCAGGCTCTGACATAACACAGGCTGCTCTAGCAGGTACATCAGCAAAGTGGCAAAGAAAGTGAATGATGCTTTCACTCCTTAAAAAGAAAAACAGAAAAAAAAAATCCTTCTTCCAGCCACTGTTGATAGATGGGTGATACACACTGAAGGAAAGCTTTTCATAACGCTAAATGTGTGCACACACATCCATTCTGCAGACGAAGAGCTTCAGTTGCTAGTGCTTTCTGTCTGCCTAATCTGCAAATACATGAAGAACTCTGTTAGAAAAGAGTTTACATTCATTTTCTCTCAAGGTTTTAAAATTTGTCTTACCTACCACACACGACTTTGTACGTGGTACAAGGAAACCGGCTTACACTCCTCTAGGAACTGCAGTCCTCTGCTAAAGCAGCGGACAAGAACCAGAGCACCTGCACGCCCCAATGACACTATGTGAAAAGTTGATCCTCAAAATATGGAGAGTCAGAAAAGAAAACTGGATACACAAAACCTGTGCTGAGAAGTCTTAAAAAAGACGACATTATAGCTGCCAGTTCAGGAGGCAACATATTCGTTTTGGACTTGGACTTAGCTATACTCCGAAGTCCAAAACTACCCCTACCTTTATGTCGGGCAAAAGAGCAGAATTGCAAACAACAGGAGAGGACAGACACTTACTAAACCAGCAAATCTCACTCAAAAGGATCCAATGAGACAGGCTTGGTGTTTATTAAAGCATCTGGTTAAGCGGCCAACTAAATATTTATCCTTGAGAAAGAGGCAGAGTTCCATCTCCTCTGAGCAAAAAGCATTAAACCCTGCTATCCTGGGGCACTCGCACAGAGGGGAAAGCACCATTTACAGCAGCCAATTGTTCCTAGAAGGTCTCTCGTCCAAGCACTGCCTGAACCCCATGCCAGCTTAGCTGACAAGACAAGTCAAACCAACCCAAACTTTGAGGCAACTTGGCTGCTGAACACAGGTTTCCAGTTGTGCCCTACAAGGAGGGGACACCTTCTAGGGCACAAAAAAAGGTCAGAATGGCAGCAAACAGCCACCCCTGCGCAGCAGTCAGTGTCCACCTGGGGTTCTCAGCTCATCATCTTCCTCTTTTGGTTTGGGTTTTGCAGTGTCACAGTGTTGGAGGTACCATTGTGAAATTCAGCTTGAAAGAATAATTTTGGTTGGAAAATACCTTCTGGACAGCCGCCTCACCCAACCTTGCAATACATCAGAACATTCCAGCTTTAAACTTTTTATTGTTTTATAAAGTGAATTAAGGAGAACAAAAAGGGGAAACAGACATGAAGTCTCACAACAAATTTGTACAGATTACTCTGCTATTTCAAGCAGGTTCACTTAGTCTCACTTGAAGGGAAAAATGTCATTATATTGGGAAAAAAAAAAATCCTTTTTATAATCTGTGCACATACATACAAGATTACAAAATTACATTTCTGACCTTCTCTTTCCCTTCCTCCCCTCTTCTCATCTTTACTTTTTACATAATGCTGGCATAGAGCTCATTTTATTGGAACTGGTAACTGTTCAACTAGAAGACCTTATGCTTTGTCAAGAGCTTTGCCGAAAAGGATAAAACAAGATTTTACAGTAGTTACATGTCTACACTTTCTACTGACCTATTCCTGAACCCTGACTCAGTCAGGGAGGGAGTTGCATTCCCCAGAGATCAAATAGAAATATGCATAATCCATTAGATACTGTTTTTCAGTCATGTGTGGTATAATGATCGACAGTCCTTCACAACAATACATACAGTCACCTCAAACAGTTTTGCTTTTTAGCAGGGGGGTTGGACAGTTTTTTGTTTATTTCTAAGAAATCAGCATGAGTGAAACATGGATGTATTCCTAACACAAAGGTAAAAGTTGTGGTACACCTGGGATTTATTTAAATGTAAGACCAAACTAAAGTATCAAACAAAAATTGATCTTTACTTTTAAGAGAACACACATTCTTACCTGAGACTGCATGGAGGAGACAAACAGGATTTTAGCACTGTTTTGTAAGCATGGGAGTTCACAAAGCTTAGTTTCTGCCTTACTTGTACAACAGAGTTTGCTGATCTGGATTTCTAAGAAAATGCATGTTCCAGCTTAAGTTTTTGCTGCATTTGTTGAATTTAAAAAGTGTCTCTCCAATATGGACACTTGCAAGGATTTTCTTCTCAACCAGTACACTTAATGGGTTTCTTTCCTCTACCCAGCTATCCAGTTGCACAAGTCTTGTAGAAATTCAAGCTTTGTTGCAGTATTTTTGACCCTTCTGTAAAATTTGATTGGTCAGTGAGGGAAGGGGACAGCCACCAAATGATTACATTAGCCTTGTTCCCTACAAACCATGGCAAGAAAACTAGAAGGGCAGAAGAATTGAATTTTGGGTCAGAAAGAAAGGACAGCACACAGCATCAGGCACCTCTAAGTTTGCCAGCTCCAATTATTCCTCATGAAAGGAGGAGAAGATACAGAGAGGAGAATCTCTCAGGGTTGAAAGTGGCAGGTACTTCTCTTCTCTCCTAAACATCTAAAGCAGCAATGGATGCTACCAGAACCAATCAGAAAAAGAGATAAAAAAAAAAAAACCACCACCAAAAAACAACCCACAACCTTCTGTCAAAAAAATGCTGTACTGTTGAAATCTGAACTTTACAAAATGGGTTCAATGCTGCCAAAACCTTGTTTAGAAAAAAAGCGGGGAGGGTGATGAAAGAAGGGGAAAGTGTTCCAACAACATCAAAGCATTCTCTTCTGTGTTGTTAAAATATTTTTTATCTTGAAACGCAAACTTTTTGTGCTGACATATTTCTTTTTGCATGACACAATTTTGAAAATGAAAAAACCCAAAGCAATAGAAAGCTCCCATGAAATTGAACACTGACCAAAACAACTTCCTTTGCTACTCTACTGACCAATCTCTTTTGCTGGAAAATTCTGAAACTTCAGGCTTTGTTCCAAAGTGGAACAAAACATATTCTGAAATCACAAAATGCTTTGTGGAAAATAATACTAAACCACTGATGGAGCTATTATTTGCAAATGCAGGTGGACCTCCAGAGAGAATCATTAGGCCCCAGACTTCTGCTGCGCCAACTAGATAAGCCCACAAGGAATATGAGGAGAATCACTCCATTCATTTCACTCCTTTCTGCACTGGAAGGAAAGGGAAGGACCTAACCTCTGTAAGGACACCCTAAAGCATTGCCAACAGAAAGAAAAAAAAAAAAGTAATTACTGAGATATCTTCATCTCTATAAGGGGAGGGGGAAGATAATTCCACTAAAATCCACATGAAGAAAACCCCCAAGTATGAAAAAACACTACACAATATTCTGACTCTCTTGCCCTATTCTGCATGCACACACAGATTGAGATTCTTCATTCATTCTTTATCATTACTGATGTACAAAAAGGAGTTTTTGTTTAGTTTTCATCTGCACTAGCTATTTGTATGCTACCTTCCAGTTGCCACCATTACAAAGGGCCCTGGACCAACAAATATAAGACACTGCAAGATTATTAGATTTCCCAGCTGTGCTTACAGAAAGCTTCAGCCAGGACAGTCAGATGATAACATAGCAATTTCCAGGCAATGGTTTTCAACTTGTGATTTGCAAAAGCCCATAAACATGCAGAATACATGTAAGGAGTCCACAGAAGGTAAGTAAGAAAAGACAGTTCATTTGTGCCATGCACGTTGGCGAGAGATTTCTAAAAAGGCCTCAACACCTAAAATAAACACTGAACTGTACAGCAGGAAGTAGAAAATAAAGGATTTCAGTCTTTATTAAAGTAAGACTGGGTTTATTCAGCCTTTTCAGAAGCATTGGGAGCGTAAAAGAAGTCTTTCAGAGTATCAGATGTGAAATAGTTTAGTTAAACAAAAGGAAGAAAAAACCCACCATCCTCAAACTGTTACTAGTTGCTCCCACTAGTAATGCAACTGTTGCCTCTTTTGGAATGTTAGTAACAAGAATATATTTATATGAAAGCAGATATTGAAAAGCCAGTGGTCTCCTTCTGGCATAATTCAACCAGCAGTTTTGGTGAAACCAGGGTTACATTCAGATAAAAGTTACTGTAACTCGGCCATTGGCATCCCAGTTCAGAAAGTAACACCCATCGCTTTCTAAGAAAAGAAGAAACCTCATCTTCGTATTACAAAGCGCTCTCAAAGCTATGATGAATGAGCAACAGCACAAAACCCCGAGTGCCGTTCTGCCTTCAGTTTTCATGCAACCAGAATATGTTTGTCCAAGCTCCAGCTGCTGATCATATCTGGCCAGCTCTGAGAATAACGATTCAACAGACTGCCTGAGCTAAAAATGTGTCAAATTATCCAGTGACAGATGGTCTTTCCCGGGTTACTCTTACCTCACGTAATTCCAGCCTCTGAGCGACAGCTTCCAGGCACTCCTGCCCTGTGCTCTCCACGGAGAGGGTGCACTCAATCACATTGCTGTCCAGAAGACGGATCCTTGTCACAAAACAGTTCTTGCTCAAGACGTTGTAGCGTCTGGTCCGTCGCAGTTTCAGCCCGAAAGGCATGGCTGTTGGCCTGGAAGGTCTCCCCTTCCCTGTACTCTTCCGAGAGCTATCAGCACACTTGTCGACTTGCCTTGAAAGCTTCTTCAGTTGGCACTACTCTCCTCCAGAAATGGAGGTAGCTGTCCATTCCCAGGGTGAGCTTCAAGGGATTCCTGCAAAATACATACAAATAAGTAGAGTTAAGTGTGAAATGAGATGTTCCTAAAGATCAGTGGAAAAGAAAAAAGCTTAAAGGAAGACAGTCACGTTTAAACCCATAAAACAAACACCTCCACACACAGAACTGCCAGGCACTTACTACACCCTCCCAGAAGAACACCTTATACAACAAATCTTTCAAAATTCTATTTTGGCACTGAATTTAAAGCCCAGATTTAATTGCAAAGCCATTCTTTGAGAAGCTCAGTACAAACAGCAACTCTACAGGGCACACATCCAGAGGTGCTAACTCTCCCACCATTACCCCCACCACAGGGGTCTATAACATAATCTTCAAGTTAAGTTTTGGTGCCCTCAGGCCAGCTTTGAAAGCTAGCTTAAAAAGCTAAGGAATAGAGGCATTTAAAAGAGGTGCGATTTTGAAAGAAGAAAGGCTGGCTGCAGTCAGCAGGAAATGCAGGCGCTCAGCACCTCTGAAAAAAAAAAAAAAAATCAAACCTAAAGTATGCATGTGAAAGGCAAGAAGCATCCGAGCCATTTCAGAGAAGGCTCCTCTGAGGCAATCCCTGACATTTTGCTCACTTCCAGCTCCAAAGCAATTCTGCATTTCACCCTTTCAGGTGGAATGAGTAACTGCAGGAACAGCTGTCAGAGACCAGGATAAATGTGAGTGGGAGGAGGAGAACACATATTCGAGATATTGTTCCTAATTACTACTCCTAAGATTTACCAGGGACACATGCAACTGTTAAGCTAAAATATAAAGTAGACAGAAGAAGTAGGGATACAGAAATAATGACATTTAAGAAGCTATGATCATCATCTATGAGATCCACTTCTTCTTAAAAAAAAAAAGTTTAGTTAGGAGCAGGTTCAAGCTAAACCAAAACAAAGCATTTGCACTGGCATAACCAGCTTTAAAACGTCACTTTCCACGTGCAGACAGGAATAAAGTAAAAGGCAAATTACTTGCTACCAAGCCTTCCTGGTTTTGTTTGAATATTCTGGCAAAAGAGATGAAGGAACAATAAAGCTGGCATTTAAAAGTCCATTTCTCTTAACAAATAGTACTGCAAAGAAAAACTAGCTCCCATTTCCTTGCTTCTTAAGAGAAGCAAGGGAAAGCATTGCCAGCAGAGTATGCATCATTTAGCTGAATGTGACATTTCAAACAGATAGTACATTGCTCACATGTATCATTTGGCACAGAACTGTGTGAATCAGTTATTTTCACTTTTTACTGAATGTAGTTGCTATGGAGATTATTAGAAGCAGACTGATTGACTACAGTGATTATCATTACGCTAGAAACATAACTATCACATATTTGATAAAGTGTATTTTCCAAAGCTAGTATATCTTGGCATTTATTAGGGGGTTGAAGCAACACAAAACAGAAAAACCCCACACAAACAGAAAACCACAAGCAACCTCTCACTCGTTAGGTGTGCAACTACCCTGATAGTCTACTACCTTTACCAGAGAAAAGCTTAGAGACTGAGAGAAAGGGACATGTGCTATTTGACTGAAGTGCAAACAAACCTATCAAATTAGCTGCTGTAGTTTAATCTCCCATTTCTAACTTTCATGGATACAGACATAATGTATTATTTTCACGATTGCACGAGAGAGCTGTTACACCTTGCATCGCTGTAACATCAGAAGCCATCAAAGACACATGAATAGATCCTCACAACAATCTGTTGAGGCAGGGACGTTTTACCCATGACTCAGAGAAGAGGAATTGAAACAAACATTAGCCAGCTCGTCCAACATCACTCAGGAGAATGGCAGCAGATCTATGTACTAAAACACACAGGCCAGGCTAGTGCTTTAACCCCTAGCCAACTATTTGGCAATTACCTTTCCTACCAACCTAACCAAAACTACAGCACGAAGTTGAAAAGTGGGAAGAATGGAAGGAAATTACAAAGAAGGAAGGGTGTGGAGGACTGTGTCTTATCAAGAACAGCACTTTTGTTCAGTCTCTGGCTTTGCAGATTATTCTAAATTGGACGCATGGAGAGTTTTAGCTAGCCCATTCAATTTAAAAAAAAAAAAAAAAATCTTATCTTGCGTTAGTTAGTTGCACACATTTCCTCGCAGAACATGAGCCATCCTCTGTACAGTAACTGTATCGTTAATAGTAGCCTAAAGATGAAATCAGTGTTAGTAAAAAAGAAGTGATTGGCCTTTCTCACCAGGCACATTGAACACTACAGCTATTGCAGGATAAGCCATCCCAGAAGACTTGTGTGCAAACATGCTACTCTGGGATAAACCCACCAATTCCTGTATAATGGAAATGTTGACATGGATTGCAAATGAATCGTTCCAAGTTATATCATATGCTCAGGTAAACAAGGCCAGTATTTCCTCCATTTTTCAAGAAGCAGTAAAATAAAAGGAGTTTTTCCTCAATTATGCCGAGGGTGATCAGCCAGCACCATTTTCTAAAGATGCGGACATACAAACGGGTTAACGGATGCACTTTGTGTAACAGGGTTTGGGTTACATTTTCATTTAAATATACATGAATGCCTGATGACAGCTCTTTCACATGAAATGTCACACTTAAATTAGTTTCCAATTAAAGAATTAATTGGGATGGCGAGGCTGGGACAGCTTAAACCAGCTCCCATTGGTCCAGCCTGTAACAACTATTAATTCTCAGTTCAATGCACATGTCTAACTTTTCTGTCTACACATCTTCTGGATGTTTGACCAACTTTCCACTTGGGTTTTCTGTTAAGTTGACACTCAGAAAGCTTCTGGTAAGCTTTCTAAATAAGATCTCAAAGGCCCTGGTCGCTTACAGGTTCCTAAGGCAAACAGGGTATTTAGCTTCTTTATGTTTGTATAATTGTAAAAGCATCAGGAGCATCCATTTTTATTCACAGTTATTTTGTAGAAAACTTAAAAAAGAAGACTGGAGATAGAAGGGTTTTGGTCTTCCAAATGAAGGATTATTTCATTACAGGATCTCCTTTCCTGGTTAAAGGGTTGCCAAGGAGCAGCAATGTCCCTAACCAAGTTAACCAAACTATGCAGGTGTTCACAACACTCCCCTCAAACTCACACTTTCACTACCATTAAATCAAAACAAAAAAAAAGAAACTAAAGCAAGCCTATAAAAAGTTCATCAGATAACCATGAACTGGTTCTGCTTTTAGAAAAGGACTTCTACGAATATTTCAGGTGTGAGAGAGACAGACTTGATATCTTTTAAACTGACATCTATTTAAGGATTTATTTTTCCGGAAAGAAACTAGACTGAGCTCTTTACGAACCTTGGGTATTTTTCCTTTTTTTTCTTTTTGTTCCATGTTTTGATTATTTTGGATTCTTTCTTTCCCTTCCCACTGTCATACTTCAAATTAATGTATCAATTGCTCTCTGCGAGTTAAGCTTACTCTAACAAATGTGCTGAACTGAACAAGGTTTTTAGTAGAAGCATAAGCTTGGGAATTTAAACATTCTGCTAAATAGAAATTCCCTTTGTTTAAAGTACATACTTTGTAGGCACATAAAACAAACAAAAAAAATGTCCCCCAACCACGTCCCAGAAACCACAACTACAAAAAAAAAAAAAAAGGCTTTGCAGAAGCACAAACAATTTACCTGCCCATCTAACCACTCATCTATAAGTGAGCCATCACTAATACCTGCTATGAATACCAACTCAAAAGTAAAACCTCAAAATCAGAATTTGAAACAAGGTCCCTCTAAAAACCAAAAGCCTGGCACTAAAACTCTCAAGTATCTCAGAAAGTAACAGTCTGAGAGACTAAGACTTTTGGAATGCTTAGACAGGTGCGCGCTGATGACAGCATGGTACAAAAGCACAGGCATTGCCAAGGAGCAGCAGGAGCAGGGCTGCCCTGTGAGAGGGGATGAGCTGGGAGCCGAGGGTGACCCCGGCAGGGCACCGTCCTCACCCACCGCAGCATGGTCCTTCAGGAGATGAGCTGGATGAGCAGAGCTGGGTGCTGGAAACGGGTCCATCAACAGCCCCAGGCATGGCCAGGGTTGAACCAGGTCCAGGGGCCACCCAGGGAGCCCCATCTGGGGCAGCAGGAGATGGATGAAGTCCACCAACCACAGAGCTCAGCCAGGGACTGACAGCCCCAGGCTGACCACCTGAAATGGAAGTCCCAGACCTGTGGGCAGAGGGTGGGGTGGAAGCCCCAGGTGAGACTGGTCAGGGCCATTAAGGCACACAGGTACACTCAGGGTCTGCACACCCAACATAATTTCCAGGTGCAGGACCAGGCCAGCTGAGTACTCTGACTGCATTTTAAACCTTTAACTCCTATCAGCACACGCTCATTTGAAAGCTAAGCTTCATTCTGCAAAATATTTCTTCTGAAACAGTTTGATGACAAACATTGTGTACAAAATGTAAAATCAAAACAGCTTTTTGAAAAAGCATCTATGCCAAATGCAGTTTCATCAGTATGAAGATGGCCTTAGTGGATTCTTGGTAAAGTTTAATATTCACTTGTTTCAGCAAACCAAGAAAAAAAACTGAACAACAAGCCAACTCCTTTGCTATCATAGACATTGGATTCCTATTTCTTATATTATTTACTTGAAAAAGCCATATGGGTAAAGTCAATGGCTATGGGGAACACAGGGAAGACTGAAGATGGCAAAAGAGGATAAAGAATGAAAACAGATTTGACACAGAATAAAACTAAACCTTTAACCCATGATCTCATTCCAAGCACAACATAAGTTCTCTTAACAGTTTTCACTAGAAAGCAGCTTAAACATGGAGCCTGATACAAACCGCCTGTGTCTCAGCTCAAGACAAGCTTACTTATCTCACTTGATACTACATGTAGAAGCCTTACCAGCATATTGCCTGTGCAAAGGCAGCAGATATGGATGTACGATCTCTCCAATGGTATTTGGATTCCCCCACAACACCACTACATCTTGCAACAGGAGAGAGGAGAAATCACTGAGCATTCTTGCAAGAAATCCTTCCCTGTACAAAAGAGGTTTCAAGAGATACCACTCGCCCATCATTCAACAACAGAATACTGTTAGTCACATACGTGTTTTTTGCTACCTCTGTGTATCTCATATAACCAAGAATATCTTCCAAGCACAACACTGGGCACCAAACTGAAACACCTTCAAGCCGCAGGTGGCACAGCTGTAGTGGTTTAGGGAGAAAAAGGCTTATCACGACCTGGAGCAGTAACACTACCTATTAGCAACCAGCCTTCTTGACTGGCCAGTCCTGCATGAAGAACTAGGGCAGATTCACACTGTGATATGTAACTCAGAATTGCTTCTGATTTTTAAGAAAACTTGATTAGTTTCTGTACAAAATATAAAAATCTCCTGAGGGGTTTAAATTACCTGATGCAGATAAAAATTTGTGCCTTTCCAAAACAGTAATTTTTTTCCTTTATGAGACATTACAGTGAAACTAGCTCAAACCACTAGCACACAAAAAGCAAATAAATAAATATTATGCACCTTTTCCAAACCTAAACCCAAAAGAAGCCAGAAATATGAAAAATTCTTCCTTTGCTCTCCCAAAGTCAGCTGGGGCTGGCCAGAGTTTTTTGTTAGTAGTTTTAAAACACAGACTGAAGGGAGCAAGGGAAGCCACTGGGTGTTTCATGAGGAAGAGGCCGTATGGCAGAAGCAGCTTTGTGTGGTGAAGGGCACCACTCTGGTCATAGGGCATTCTCCTGCTTCCTTAAATTGATTTAAAGGCCAGGGGAAAAGAAAGACTTATAAATAATTAAGGCCAAGATAAGTCTCAGGACATTTCCAAGAACTTTCTCCACTCTTACAGACTTCATATATTTAACTGTACCACATTCAAAGGAGCGTAAAAAAAAAAAAAAAAAAGCATGTGATATGAAATGCACTTAAAGCAGAATGCTTTCTCTCACTTCATTTGCTTTTGTACGTAATTTCTGAAACTCCAGGAAGAAAGCAATTACTGTCAAACTGCAGCCTGTATTTACCAACAGCTCGTGGCACCCCTCCAGCATTCCCAGTGCTGCAGCAGCAGCAGCACACCTAACAGAAGTATGTAACCCTGGGCTGGGCGTCAGACCGCAGCATTTGATGTAAGCTGCAAGTGGTGTGCAAGCCTATGGTTTTAGGGAAGAATAAAAATAACAGTGTACAGGAGACAGGATGTCTGGCACAATCCCGTCTCCATCTAGTTGAGTTCTGTCTAGAGAAGGAAATCTCTCCCTGTGAAACAGCCTTGTCTCCCTCGATTGCTCTCATGTGAGTATTTCATGCAGGTAGAGCATGGCAAGGAGTATTTGTGTACCTGACAAGGTGTCTGTATCCCACCCAGTTATGGGTGGAATTCCCATAAAGCCTGATAAACTCTCAGGAGTCAAATTAATCTCTGGACAGATGAAAGCGGTTTTTAACTCTTACATAATACAAGCCTTCAGCTGCAAGGCCACTGGTTTCAACTACTTGTTTATACAGCCCCTGGCAAGACATGGACCTCATCCCCAGGCATTTAAATCTTTAAAAATTCTTGGGGAGATTTAAGTATTACCCTAATCCAAATAGTAATAAAACCAATAACATTCTCACCTCTCCATTCTGGAAAAAGAGTCAAATTATACTTTCATTTCACTTTTATAACTATTACAATATCCTATGCACAACTTTTAGAAGTCTCTAAGCACCTAGAGATCCCATACCCCTGTGCATGAACAGATGCCAAGGACTCTCTAGGACATTCAAAGCAGAAGACAACAGCTACTGTTACTGCGTGTCACCAGACACCAACACACAGTGGCCAAAGATCAAAAATTGTCTCAGCATTTCTACTTTCCCAATTCCATCATAGCTTTCCCTTCCCAGGAAAATTTCCATTTTCAACCAGATTCATCTTTGCTATAACAGATTTTTTGTGTCTAAGTTGTCCTGTGTTTTCACTGTCTCCCACTTGGGTCAGATTCTGCTTTCAGTAGATCAAATAAAATGTCTGGAGAGGTTTAAATAAAGTCAAAAGAATCACTCCAATTCTGACCAGTTAAAATTCTACCCTTTCTTTCTTCTCTTTTGTTGCAACACCTGCAAAAGTATGTACTCACTACCTCTGAAGTGCATAAATGTTACTGGGTGCACCCTTTGTTATCCCCTCCTCCCCTGCTAAAGCACCACTCTTTTTGCATAAAAACACTTTTCTTGTGCATTCACAGACCAGTTCTATGGAGTTTTGTGGATACAAATCTATCAGGCAGACACCTAATTACTCTTTGGCATCAAGGTGCACAAGTACCAAGTATTTTTGTGGATCTCACTAAGTCAGTGTCCAACAGTCTCTATCACAGAAACTGTGTGAACTTCCCAAACTGCAAATTAGCACCTTATCCATTACTTCCTTTCTCATCGCTCCAGAATACCCTCAACAATCCAACAGGTCTTTAATGGCAACTACTGATGAAGGACTCTTTTTGAGTTAGTGTAAGCATTCCAGTTAGGAGTGACATCTGCATAAAGTAACATATCTAAATGACGCTCAGGTTGCCATTGCGGTCCATTTTAATCCACAAGAACATCAGTAATGAAGCTGGAGTTTTTACCACTCACCTGTACACCTTGTAGAACTTTGTGCTCTAAAGTTAAAAAAACAAAACAGAACAAAATGCCAGACCCCAGTGGTTTTCCTTTCCGAGCAGGAAATGCTGCCTCTCTGTCCACGCCAGGTGTCTGCAGCAGCTCCACCTCTCTGCCATGGCAAGGTTTAGTTCTGCAGGGTACAGCAGTTAACCATTTACAACCTTCTCATACCTTGGCTATGTTATTGCAAGACCTCAAATTAGACACAGCCAAGAGTGATCAGTGCCTGTATGGCACCTAGCCAAGGATGCTGTTTCGTACCTGAGGCAGTCTCATCTAAGAGCTCACTACTGCCAGGAATGGGAGGGAGGTCCTGCTCTCTTGGTTTTTTTCTTTTTCTTTTTTCCCCCCCTCACCTCCTTAATTCCAGGGTGCATCACCACAGCTTGTCTTATGCCAGCTCTGGAAATCTGCTGGGACCTCCTCCTAGTTGAGCCACTTCAGCTCCCTAACTTAGCAATAGAATAGGATCCTTTTCAGCTTGGTTAGTGAGTTTAAATAGCTCATGGTGGAGCCCAGCATGAGTAGCTCACCCGGCACAGGGAAGAGAACAGAACCACACAGCTCAGAGAAAGAAGAATAAGAGCGATTCTGCCTTAATTTACAGCACTCAGTCAGGTCAGCTGAACAGTTTGTGAAATCACAGCCCAAGGAAGGCTCCTGGTCTCAGCAGGCAAGGGAAGTCCCCAGACCATGTTCCCATTCTTCCTATATGGCAAAGCTACATTAGAATAAAAGTTACTTTCTCCAAAATAGCCATTGATTCAAAACACACTATTTTTTTTTTCCAAAAGAAAGCAATTTATTCTGTAATTGAATGTCCTTAAGAGGAGTTAATACTGCAAATTCTAGACGGGTTAATGTTTTCTACATGGACAAACTATTCAGAAGAAGGAAAGTGAGACCAGCATTTTGGTATTTTGGCACAGCCTTCTTTCAGACCTGGTACTACTCCTGTTCTCACCCTTCAGAAAAGGCACCAAAGGCACAAGGTCCTGCATCCTAAATTTTTACTAAACACTTCCTAGCAATCCAAGATCAGGAGAACCTAACCGTTATTGTAAGGGTCAACTATTTTAAATCAATTATACCCAAGTGCCTTAAAACCTCTCAGAAGATTTGAAAAGATTCTTCACTTTTTGTCCCTATTTTACCCCACTGGCTACAATCAGTAGCAACATAGTATCAGCGCCATTTACTTTTTCTTTCAGTTAGTCACCTTTCTGAAAGGTTTTCAACTCCTTCAGGCTCACAGGAGCTATAGTGACTATAGGAGATTACATTTCCTGCTAAATGTGATTGATAGGCATGCAAAACCATTATAAAAACAGTGAAGGATATGCTTAGTAAAAACCACAGAAAAACTTCATACAGTGTGTTTTCATTATTCTCTCATGTTATACAGACATGAGTAAAACTGCAAATAAAAGTTCTAAACACAGGACAACATGAAGAGCAGAAGCAGTAACTCTATTAGAGGCAAGTAATTGAATCAGATACAGAGTAAAATTATACACCCCAGTACATTCACACCAGTTAAACACACACTAGCACAAACTTGTGCCAGTCGTTCTATAATTTCAAATGATGCAATAAAAAGTTTGTTAAAAATAAAGACAAAAAAGTTCAAACACCACCTATCCTGCTTCAATGAAAAAATACCTGTTTTCAAGCGCTGGCTGCAGTTTCACTTCTGTATTGGGATTTTGCAATGGGACGGTGACAAGAGCGCACTTGGAGATTAAGAAGCAAATAGCCACAATGCTTGTGAGACTGCAAGATCTGCCTGCAGCTTGTTACATGGGTACCACCACTCCAGTGTCAGATGAAGACTGGAAGCTGCCTAGCCGCGTTCACGCAATGCTGCTCTCAGCCGAGACCCTGCTAGGAAGGTGTGTTACCCTGGCAAAACGTGGTCCTATGCACTTAATAAAAGGTGTGATATTTCTGCTTCTGCCTTTCTTCTGATTTTAATACGGTTTATACAACTGAGTTTCTACAATTTCTACTCAAACAGTGGTCATGCTTGTGTACCTCCCATTCTCCTTCATGTCCTTTAATATATATATTTGGAAGATTATAAAGTCTTGCAAATGAGCAGAAACTGGGAAAACTTGGGTTATAACTACAGATTTCCAAAATGCATCACACTACCTCTAACTCTAAAGATTGCGAAAGTCAAAAAGGTACCTATTTAATGTAAGGAGGTTCCAACACATTGGGATTCCTTGGCCCACCAGGAAAGAAAATGTTTTCTGAAAAAATCTGTCTTGTAAAACCCAAAGAATCACATATACAACTGGGGGAGAGGGGAAAGATCAGCAAGAAGCACTCAGCTTGCAACAAATCAAATGTAAACAGTGTGGTGGCCCGTCCAAACTGCAAATCTGCCCTTTTCCTTACGGGAATGAGATCCAGTGCTGCCCACACTGATGTCAATAACCAGACTGGCACCAAGTGAAGCAAGACCCATACCTGCAGGCTTACAGTAAGAATAAAACTTTGTCCAGTTTCTTGAAGTTCGGCACAATGGTCTACTTCCCTAGAGAGGCTCAATTAATCCCATTCAGGTATTAGATAATGAACTGGGATAATGCAATGGAGGAAGTGTGGCTGCAGATAAGCCATGAGAGCCAAGTGTAATGGGGTGGAAGAGAAAGGGAGGAGAGGGGGAGAGAGAGAGGAAAAATAAAATTTAAAAAGCATGCACACTGTACATCCTAACCCACAACCAGGCACATTTAGTTACATAAGTAGATATTTCATGCAAGATCATAACATGAACTTTTGAACTTGCATGGAAAAAAGCCTCTCCACTACTCAATGCATTAAAACATCGATGCTACAAAATGCTGAAAAAATTCCTTCAAGTTCTGTCAAAGGAGGATTATATTGTGGGCACATGCATGAAGAAAGTAAATCTGTTATCTTTACTGAATATAGGCCTTGATGTAAATCACGCAGCCACAGTCTATGAATAACTGCATTTGTTTCGACAGCAAAACACCTCATCTGAAATACAGAATAGCTGCCGGAAATGAGCTAATGGTACTTTTCTTTCTGTATTAAAGGATTATTTTCCAGTGCCCACTGTGTGGGCTTAAACACTAGCCTGAAACAGTCAAAATACTTAGAAGTAAGATTTATGGCTAAAGGGGAGGGGTAGGGGGGACCTTCTTTGAAGCGACTGACTTCTTTGACCAGTGTCTCAGAATTACAAGGCTACAAAAGGACCCCTCTCTGTGAGCAGCCCTCTGCATTCTTCCTTCATCTCTGTTGCAGATCGTATTGATAAACAAGATTTGAAAACAATTACCTGGTTATCACAGAGCTGGATAGCACATAGGAACTGAGATATTATTAACAACAGATGTCATGTTTTTTTTCTAATAATTTTTAACAGGGGAACTCTTACACTGCAAGTACCACTCAAGCCATCAATATGAATCCTTCAGCACTAGTTTGTTTTTCAAAAGCTTTCAAAGGAGCTTGGGAGAGAAATTATGAATTTACTTCCCCAGCATTCCAATCAGTGCTGCTAATTGCATTGACAGAGGAAGGAATTGTACAAACTGTAATCCCATATTGTTTCTTTGTACAAAAGTGTAATTTTTCTTTTTTAGTTATACCAGTACTATAATAGATAAGTTTAGAATGGCTGCTTACTTCCTCTAACATATTGTTTGTAATTAGTTCTGCTCAAGAGATCAGCTTTGCACTGAAGGCTAGTAAAACTGTATTAGTTTTGGAGTGTAAAATACAAGTTGCAGCTTTATACACAAAACCACTGTAATAAATTTTTAAAACGGTGTCATGCCAATTCTTTGCTCAGCTTTCATAATAGTGTTTCAATAAATGCTTTATTACCTTTCCCCATAAGTCTGGACAAAATACTCACCCTTTACATATGCTGATAGCTTTATTTGGAATCATACTTGAGGTTATCATCTTTTAATGAGATTAAAGCCTAATTCTTATTAACTGACCCTATTAGAGATGGTAGTTGCTTTGTAACACTTTAGAGGGAAAAAATGCTTTGCAGAAACTTTTACTCAGTCATGAGTGGAAAAGAAATTCTTCTTTAAAATAAAACAGCTTTATTCCTTGCTCAGATTAATCCACTTTTATGTTAACGTTCTAGCATGCAACTGGAGCAACAAAGGCCAAAACTGACTTGTAAGCTTGTGACCTTCCCTAGCTCACAAAATAGACTTTGCATATTAAGAGAGACACAAACATTAACATCTAACATTAACATTTTCTTATTTTGCTGTTCTTTACAAGCAATTGAGATTTAAAACAGAGACATTAGTCTGACTTTTAGTTCTCATATGAAAAACAGTAAGGTTACTCCAAATTTTAGTTACACAATTTATGAAAGAAACCTAAATCTAAACACAACTTGCACAAAATCAAAACATCTTCTGTATGACCACAGGTAGTTGTATTTGTTGTACATGCATATCAAAGTGGCACAAATAGGCCTTTGATCCATTGCAGTGGCCATTGAAGTGCTACTGAATGCAAGCAAAGAAAAATATTATATATAGATTATGTAAGTTTATTTTCTTATTTGTAAGTACAAAACCTAAACAGCAGAACAGAAGAAGGTGGAGTAAAATAAAAAATGGTTAAACATTCTCTGTACCTATCATGTTCTCGTTTGGTATCACATAATTGGACGTCAGAAGTCTAAGGAGACGAGATTTCTCTAACATTTACACTCAGCATTAACTGGAACACAGGGAGAAGCAAGAGAAGAAACAAGGAACAAAAATAAAACGAGTGCAGAAAGCCCATGTGGTACAGCCCTTCCTGTAATTCTGTCTCTGGTTAGCAAGTTGGAAGCTTCTCATTTCTTTAACTTGAAGCCTGATATTCACATTCCTCTGCAGCTTAACGTGGACATGGACAACAGATCACGCTCATTTCTTAAAGGAGCTAAATGATTTAGCACAGCAAGCCCACAAACTACGAGATTGATAGCAAGAAACTTTATGTTTACATCCACTTTGAAGAAAAAGGAAATTAAATTTCATAATCCCCAGTTCTACTGCAGAAGTAGGCAACGCCATGTGGACGTACTGGCCACATTAAACAAAAGAAAGTAAAATCTGTCCTTCGCAGTTGTGAAGACATTCATGCCTACTGAAGTGCTGTTAAGTATGGCCACCAGTCCTGTGCAATCAATTAACCTGTACCTACACAGTGTGGGAGTGAGACACGTCTCCAACCACAGCCTTTCTGGAACCAGGGCTGAATGGCAACAGGTTGAACAGAAATCCAACTGCAGACCAAAATGTGATACCAGTGTGCATTTAGTTCAACAATTTACCACAAAGACAGGTCTGTGGTAATACAAATTCCTATTATCATGGAATAGCAAGTTGCTGTATGCGATGAAAAAAAAAAAAGCAGCAGACAAAATCACACATGATGCTGACTTACAGCAACATCTACCGCATACAAGGCAACAGTGTCAGTGGAAGGGAAAGAGAAGCGCTCCCCGCCAAGTGGCCAGTGCACTTTCAATTCCATCTGAGCTGTTTATTACTGCTAAAGTTCATCATTTCCATTTGCAGAGACAAGGCTCCGAGACAAACTTGCCAAGAGTTAACCAGTTTGCCTTTTTTATAAAATGATTAGCTGTACTTTTGAAAGAGTTACTAAGGACCAAAGGGCCATGGGGTAATTATTTACAGAACTGATGCCAGGGATGAAATGACAGATAAAGCCATTACAAAGACCATGCAGAGTAAGGAATGAGAAACTCCCACAATTTGTTGACAATCCCTGTGAAGTGCGATTCAGCTCAGAGATAGCACCAGCTCTGCTCTTCCCTCTCGATACTGATAAACTCTAATGACAATACAGAATTTGACTCAAGACCTTCAGTTCTCCATTTCCAAGCTCACATTGGAACTACTTAAGAATATAAAAACAGAAGAAATCAAGCCCACCACATGGCAGGCATCATGAAGAAGTGACATTGCCTTGCTTTGGTTTGGCAAGGTATTCAGCTCAATTATGACAGAATTAAAGTATTCCCTTTCAGCTAAATAAAGGCTACATTTGCAGAACAAACCATTGTCCCGCCCCTCCATGTAAGGAGGATTTATAAACCTGCTCTTGTGGGACGGAGACTGGAGGCAGCAGACTTCAGCCTTGACTCTCTAAGAGGGAAGAGGATCACTGGAAAAGAGTTTTAAGTATCCTCGTGAAAGAAAGCACAGCTCGTATCTTCCCCAGCCACTCCTCCCCACTGCAGAATACAGGACACTCAGTCCCCAAAAGTATTTTCAGTGCCTAAATATAACACAGGCATTCACACAGCATAAATAGGAGAATCCTTCTGAAGGGCTATCTTCAAAACAGCCTCCATTTCTAAGTAAGACTAAAGTTCAAAGTCATATACTGGCACGTCAAATTCAGGATATCCTTGTAAGAATAATGAATTTATTGTTATCGTACCCAGCTATTTTTATAAAGTTTCTGGAAGCAAGAAACATGAAATGTGCTTAAATGACTACTCGTGTACCTTCATGTTTCTCTTCAGTCACAAGCCAAGAAGATTTGATGGAATACGGTCATATCCTTATGGGATTTCATAACATCAGTTTTCATTGGCAATCACTGATTACATACCCCAAAATGAAGCTGCTACATTTTTTCAGTCTGTTTTCTAAACTTTGATATATAAACTTGTCAGAGTAAAATATAGCTGGCCCTTAATACTACAGTTTATGCTGAAAATAATATGAAACTATTAGAATCACAAAACCTAGAATTCAATTGGAAAAAGAATACTGCAAAATATCCAAGCATAAACATTACAATTATATCAAGAAAGAGAAAGGAAAAAAAAACCTGGAGTTTTGAAGAAAAGCTAATAGGTAAAAAACAAATAAAACACCCCAAACCAAAACAAACCAAAACAAACAACAAACCCTCACAGATAGAGCACTGACAGGGAATCCCAAAAGGTCACAGAAAGAAAATCTAAAAGACAGTCCAAGAACTCTGTTTTTTGTTGTGATCCTCCTGCTCCTTCAGGTGTTCTGGTAGAGGAAACCAATCGTCATTGATTTCCAAATAAAGCGTCACCGGGGACCATTAAACGCCATGCTATGAAAGGATTTGTTCCTCTTTCTAACCTCATTATCCCACCTGAACAATCAGCTCCTGCAGGACACAGCATTAGCTGTTCATGGCTATCGAAAGCAGTAACCCAGCTGCACCATAAATAACCCGCAGTGAATTAAACTCTTAAAAGTGACAGGTATCCTCAGTTCTTACTGGAGCAAGTGTGTGCCAGCTTGAGCATCCTGACACCAGCTACTCACGACAGATGAATTTTAAAATCCTTCGTTACTACCTCTAAACACTCAAGTAAGCCAATCACTTTAACTGGCAGTAGGATGTATGCACTGAGAGATACACATCTTCTGACAGTGACAAGGGCAGCACAAAATCTTCTACCATATTCTCACAACTGAAATTAAAATAAATTAATTAGTAGAGCCACAAGACCAAGTTCATATTGCAGGATCATTCTTCAGGTCACTGGGCTAAACAATGTTTTGCCTGCTAGTAAGACTCAAATAGCACGCTCTCCTTACCACGAGGTATGAAATTATTCAGCCTAACAGGAGGAAAAAAAAGAAAAACCAGCTTTTTCTCTCTCTCTTTTTTTTTTTTTTTTTTTTTTTAAGTTAGAGCAAGTATTTAGTTTGCAGAGGGGAAAAAACCCATCACTTTGTCTGGCATAAAGTGGAGAGTGGGGAGGGAAAAAAAAGGTTGGCAAAGATCAGCAAAGAACACAGAGAAAACATTTCTTCAGTGCAGATAGGAAAGGGCAAAAAACTTCCCAGCTGTTGGCCGATTTGTGCAAGTTTCAAAAGTGTTCTGAAGAAGTAAAACAGTGGGTGGCATGAATCCCATGTAACATACATAATTTAGAAGACCAGACCCTTCTCCTAAACTCCTTTGCCTATTCAGGCTGTACTTTTTTTCCACTGCAGCCAAAGCTCATCTACTTTTTTTTTTGTAGCTAGCTAGTAAAAAGCAACTCTAACTCATCTAACTTGTGTTCTAAACAAAAAGATGCACAAAAATCTGGGATTCATACCACTGATCAAAAACAAAGCTAGAAACCACCTCAACCCTATTTTATCTTTTAGCTCCTTCAGTACAGAGCTCCAACGTAACTACTCATTACCCATTTTCAAGAGTCAGGCTAATCCATTTTATGTGGGTTATTATTCAGAGAGCAATTATACCACTCCATGAAAATAAGTTCCCATTAGCATATTGCTATCAACTCCTGACAGTTTGTTTCTGTTCATCTAGTACCTCACAGAAGTGAGGATGATCTATTTGTGTACAGATGTGAAAAATATTACAGTACTTTCAAAAAGTTAACTAGTGAAGTAGCCCATTCTAGAATCAAGACTGCCTGCCACTCTAGACATCAAGTAGCCTCCCGATTTCTGACTTTGCTTTTCCTTGGAACAGTCTTTATGCGTCTTAAGGGGTTCTAGAAAACAAAACTAACTACCTTCATGGCCAAGAAAAGTAATAGTGTACCACATAATTTCCTACCACTACTACAGCTACCTGTGGAGTCTTAAGAAATTACAAACACAAGACAAGATTGTCTGGGATCTTGAGAATTGAAGGGAGATGTTCAGGCAAGAAGACCTACATTAAAGACCTACCTAAAGAATGGTCCACACAGTTGAAGAGGTTTGAACACCCTCTTTCAGCTGGAGAAACAAGAGAGGAATGACATAAAAACTCTCAAGTGGTATTAAAATTATGTGCCTCGGCAGTATTCCATATATAGTTAGCTCCCCTTCATAGCGCGGTACCCTGAATACTGCACAATGAAAACAGAGGAAGAGTCTGGCTATAGACATTAGTATAAACCTGCTTTTATAAGTATTGATTTGCTTCTACAGAACAGAGTGAAATATTCCATGTAACATTTTATTCTCCTGTAAATGAAGAATACAGCATGCAGACTTCCTGTAGTGGAACGCACTTTTCTTTTCCATACACAATTTAAACTGCCAAGTTTAAACAGAGAAAAATATTATAGGTATCCATGGATATCTAATTTTAGAAAGACAAACAGTTCTCCTGCTCTAGCAGCAAGGAAAAAGATGGTAAGAAACAAATAGTTTTTATAAGTCATACGGAAAGGAACTATGACAGTACATGACACACGCAGAAGGTAGTAAGGACTGCGTTGGGCAAGTACCCGTGAGGGAAACAAGGCTTCTGTAGGCTCTGCATCTGAAATGGACTGACTACGGTCAAAGCCATCACATCTCATTGCCAGCTTGATAAACTAATTTTTCTAAAATGGAAAAGCTTTGAAAAGGGTAATGCCTTTAGAGCCTTTGCAGCCATTTTCAAGCCCTATGCCATGTTAGTAAGTACTGAGATTGGCATTATTATGGCTCCATGAAAAGAACTGTAACGTCTGCATGTAATTTATACGCATTTTTTCCCCGAAGTCATTGTGGTTTTGGCTTACAGAATTTGGCCAGTAGTCTTCAGAAACTTAGCTGGGAGATTTTCATATCTAGAATCTGAAGCAGAGAGCATCTAGACAGTTTTACTGCAAGCAAACACACCTTCATCACATGTTATAGTTCTTGCAACCAAAAAGGAGTAAAACCCAGCATCTGAAATGTACTATGAACACCCCAAAGGGAATACAGACTGAAAAACGAAACAAAACAAAATTCCAAGAGACAGTTGAAATTTGTTTCTTTTCTAAGAAAAAAGAAAGTCACATTTCTCAAAACAAATACCTGGATATAAATGTAGATGGTGTGGAACACTGTAAGCAGCCAACAGATCTGCTTGAGCAAGCAAAGTAGCCAGGAAACATAGCACACTACAAGTAAAGAGTTTTCTGAAATCAGAAAGTAGCATTTTTTCTATTTTTAAAACCTAAGAACTGGCAACACAAAAGCTGCTGTGGAGAACCCATTTTCTGTTGACACAAAGCTACAGAAAAACGGTTGGAGATGCACTGTTTCAAAGTATTTTGGACACCAAGTATAAATTCTTTCCTATTCTAACTGTAAAAATAAATCATGCATGCTTGCATTTTAAAGTTTATTTTCTACTTTAGTTTTAGGCAACATAATAAACATATTGAAACCTTTAAAGGAAAATATTTATGTTCACCATAGGACACATTGTTTCTGCATGAAGAGGTCCCAGTAAACAACAAAGGCAAGCATCTAAAAAGAGAAAGTGGATAAAACTTGGTATGTTATGGGTTCTGGAGCAGGAGGCCAGACTCTCCTTACAAATGGAGTATCAGTACTGGAAAACTGGTACTAAAACTAAGCTATGAAAAGGCCCTTATATTTATCTTAAGAAGCCATTAAAGGTAGTAGCGCTCTCCTTAGTAAAAGTCACTAGTCTCCACTACTAGCAAAACTTATTCCTGTCAACAGAATACAGTTCCTCAGAATTACAAACTGTCTAATTAGCAACTGAGTTAGCTAGTTTCAATTACAAACAAGCTTTATAATTCAGATATACCTTCAGGTAGTATTACTCAATTTATAAAACACTTTCATTCTTTAAATATGCTATTAACCAGATCCATGAAACAAGAATTGCTATCTCACCCTCAGAACTGAAACATGCCTTGCATTTCTGATCTCTTGTCCAGAATCAGCAGACAAAAGTTTACCAGTCCTCAAGGCATGCTGAATCCTATTTAAACTTTCCAGGTCACCTGGACTTGAAAATTCTGTTTATTTTCCTTCCTCAGCTCTTGCACATAGAAACTCCCCACAGGATTGTACCAATCACAAATATTTATCATAAGAAACCAAATTAGTAATCTTGGGATGATCTTAAATGCTTGTTTTTATTTGTTGACAATATCATTAACAGAAGGCAAAAGCATCTTATCCAGAAGGGCAGAGAAAGGAAAAATAATTCGATTATCATGATATCAAATGTATGACAAGACTCATGACTTTTTAAGGATGGACACTGAAAAGTTATTTTCCAACCTGAGAAGTTGCTAACATTGAATCCCAAGAGATATATAACCTGTCCTTAAGTTTGGTAAAATATTGGTCAGAGATGCACCTATTGTTCCATGTGATTTGCAGTTTAATTATCTTGGTTAATAAAAACATTAAAGTATACACAACTAAAAAAAGTTTCATTTAAGTAGATGGTCTGGGGACAAAGTAACCACCCACACCCACTAAAAAACAAAAGGTCTGTAGAAAGTCCAACTGAAAAACAAAATAACAAAGCATTTTTTAAAGAGCGGTTTTGAAATTTACTATAAAGTCTAGAAATAGCCACTGAACAATTACAATCATGAATTTAGCTTGCCAAATTACAACTGCATTGTGCAATTTCAGCAAGTTATGCTGGATCCCATGCAAGGCACTAACACCCCCATCTCAAAGTCCTACCAAGACCTTATGAATTACAGACCAGCTGATCTCCCTCCTCTAACTCTCTATGTGGTTCTTTGTTAGTGCCCGGCTCAATTTTCTGTTTCCTTATTTTTATCACACATGAGAACATTGGGATACTTTGACTACTTAGAGTGTTCAAAATGTTTTTGAATGAAAATAGCCAAAGAATCCAAATAAAATTAATCAAGGGAAAATAATGATACATGACACTCATTTCCCTCTGTTAAAACCTTGCTTTTTAACCCAAATTTTATCTGCTAAAAGTTTACCAGCCAGATTTCCTCCCCCTGGTCCAGCCACTCAGGCACTGCAAAGTGGCTGAACCTCTCTCGCAGCAGCCAGCCAAGAATTCCCTAATTTCCGACCCATGCAGTGACCCAGGCTGGAGCGCCAGGCCAGAAGTGCCCTGACAGTTAGCTAGCTCTTGTTTTCCACCGTCTTGTTTTCCACTGAGCACCCTCGACACAAGTTCTTCTTTCCAAACAATACAAATTTAAAACAAACCAAAGGCTCCTAAAAATCCCTGTAACAGGGAGCTGAAACACGTTCGTGAACACACACACAAAAAGTTAAACCAAATATAACATTGCTTAGGAAGGCCCAAACCCTGGTCATGAGCATGTGTTCAAGACCCGACAGCCAGAGTAGTTTGAAACACGATACAGTCTCTTTGATAGAGCTCACTAGATATAGGTCACTAGTTTAGAAGTGGAGGGGCCATATCCTATTAAAAATAACAGGAAATTGACCACAGCAATAAATCTAGAGCTTTGGCTGCTGCAATTTCTTATCTTCCATGAGCAGTTGTTGGTGTGCAAAAACCATGCAACTTTTTCTTTTTAAAAAAGAAAACAAACAAACAATTAAAAATCACTCCAAAACTGGAGCTTGCACTTGGTAATAGCTTACATCAGCCAGTCACAGACTTGGGAGACCTAGATCCCCAAGATCTTCTCCCTGTCATGCCAAGATATCCTGTTATATTTTGATGGTCTACTGCTGCCTCCAGGCAAAACCACGTCACTGAGAAAGTTAAGTCAGTGCACTAAGACTGACAAGTCCCAAGGAATCTCATCAGAGGCTTTGGCACTTCTGACAGTTGTGTTACTCTTTTCGTGCAATTTCTGCACCCAAGTGATCTCTCTATCTCCTCTGATAACATTTTTCTCTTTATCTACTGAAACAAATGGAGATCTGAGAGGACCGTAGCTTCTTCTAATGGCTTACCAACACTTAAAAGGGACTGCACTGGCAGTGTTATCTCCGTGAATCCCACTAGTGGAGACGCAGTTTCTGCTGGGCTGGAGAAAAAGGGATGGGGGGCAGGGAAGGGGTAGCCAAGCCTCTTCCTTGAATGGAATAAAATACATATGCCAAAGGATTTCATTCAACTGGCAGAGACTACACTGAGCTTTTTGCCAGCGTAACTGTGTCTACTGTGGGTATGACTTGTTTTCCCACTCCTAAAAGGCAGAGCTTTGCCAACAAAACTTTAAAGACTAAGACCAACAGTGTGGGTGTGGGGTTCGGTTTGTTTTCAGTACACACGAGTGAAGTTAACCATGTTCCAGTTTCCTGCCAACCTAATCCACACATCATATAACGTCAGTATTTTCTTTGTTTCTTATTCTGATTAGGTACTACAAGCATTTCTGGAACAGACTTTTCAGGCAGGCAATCCCCCTCTGAAGCCATTTTATTTATTTTTTTTAAATCCCAGTGTAAGATTCCAAAGGTTGGAAAAATATCAGGGACAGCTGGTTTAATACAAAGGGCAGACATCTAGTTTAAGAGCTAAAAGTGCTTCTAAAACATGTATATTTTGCGTACGTTTAGACAACCAGGACATGCTAGTTATATGAGATATTTACAATGGAAAGATCAAACCACTGCACCTACTAAAAAAAAACAATGAACAACAAAAAAACCACTCTTCCAGCCCTAGAGACTTAAAAACCAGAAGCTGAACCTCCTTGCACCAGAACTAATTATAGCAGAGTAGTTACAACATGTTTGGAGATCACCTCACCTTAAGTATGTGCCAAAACCAGGGCTCAGTTCTCTCCTGCTACCCTGGAGGAAGGTGGGAGGGAAGTAACTTCCATTTTGGATCCTGCAGGACCCCAAGAACTATGTCCCTTCGGAAATTTATGTAGGAAACAGAGTTGAAAGATCTTCCTCTCCCTTGCATAGATTATTTTTGTATAGCTGTTTCTTTGACTGTAGAAGCTATGCTAGAGCTGGGACTGCTACGTGCATCTTCCCATTTCAGTCACCCAATTTTGAATCTCAACGAGTTCCTGATCCCAAGCATGAGGAAGACACCACATATTTTTCAGAAGATCTGCCTCCAAGCACAAAAGCTTGTTAGCCAAAAAGTTCTACTTCTTGTCATTACTCATGGATAGTCTCTTCCCTAGTATTGAAAGGCCTAATACAGAAGTCCGCAAAGTGCATGGTGATCCCGCTGGCAGGAAAACTATGTTATGTCGGCAAAGGAATCATCATCAAGCCACCAAAATGACTTTCCACCAGCATATTAGAAGGGAGAGTTAGAGCTATGGAATTTCTTCATGCTTGAGGGCTAACTCTTACCAACACCAACCCATCTGTCACACATTGTTTTATGTCTGCTTTGATTTCTTTTTGCTGCAAAAAAAGGGAATGCACATCAGAAATGTTATGGACCACCAGATTTGTTTCATATATTATCAAAGCTAAACATTCAAGCATTTTATGGAGATTAAGAGATTAGGGTCCAAGAGTTTTTATTCTTCACAGAAGGCTCTCTCTTTCAATCAAATTAAAAAGTGGAGTTCAAGGTATGTTGTTAATTCCTGAGGGGAAATGATACATAACCCGCATGCACAAAGAAGTTGGCTTGCATGCGGTTGTTTTTACAGCATGGAATCTGTTTCGATCTATGTTTGTTTAACAAGATGCGGGTCTAACAATGGTAATTTACTAAAAGCTTGTGCACTAAGTATGTACAATACCAGAAACAATGGTCATAACTCCTTCCAAAGATACAAAAGCATCTACAAAACTACCAAAACATAAGCACTGCCCTGGATTAGTTGTTTCAAAATCCCACATTCCAAACAGCTTCATCATTTCAATAATCCACCTATAAATGCTTTAACTAATTTTGGACTACTGTTTCACATTCCAGCAACAAGTTACTGCTAGTGAATCCAGCACAAAATTTCACTATTTGTATTTTCATTGATTTTTTTTTTTTTAATCCATAGTATCATCGCTGTTTGCTCAGACATCTTTTGCAACAGTAAATCTTGGCTTAAGTATCGTACTAGAAACACCGCTCGTTTAAATAGCTACTTACTATTAAGCTACTCAATCTATATTTAAGCACTTGAATAACCAGCTGCTTGTACAACTAATGGTCAGTGACAACACAGCTGCAGGAGGCGAAGTGGCATTCTGCCTTTCCAACAGGCCTGTTTGTCAATGCCCAGGCCCAACCTGCATCCTGCAGGATTACAACCATAATCACATTTTGAAATGATTCATTATTTACAACAGTTGTTCGAGGCTTACTAGATGATATTCTGATCTCTTTTAAAAGCTGATAGAGCTAAATAAACCTTTATGATGAACAACCATCTCTGCCTTTAGCTATTGCATCAGATAAGTCAAAACTTCAATCCCTACCTTGTGTGCTCCCAACACACGTACATTACAGGACTTATCTCACCATGATCTATGTGAATGTCTTACCTGCTTAGTGTCTGTGCCAGAAGACTGAACTTTTTTTGTCTTGCTGAACATGTGGACTGTAAAAATATGTTGGTACAACATTTGCATTTTGCTCATACAATCAAAGCCCGGATACAGTTTTAAGTCAAGATAGCGTGGAAACTTCTAAACAGGCAAGTCGCTTCATTAAAAAGGAATCAACCAGAAAACAACCAGGTGTAGCAATTCTTATGGAGGCTCATTATCATTCGAATTATAATGATAATCGTTTAAACAATGTTTTAAACGATTTAAAACAACAACATTTAAAACATGAGTTAAAAATGTTAGAAATATTTGCTTGGCAGCAAACAACACCTACTTAATGCATAAACCTATTCCTGAGGACAACTGTAGGCGTTTTTGCAGGCAGCTATATTGTAGTAAGGTCTGTAAACTATGGGTGTTTACAGTGCACTTCTTACTACCTTCAAAAATAAAGTGTTTCACATTTCAGATACATTTGGTCTTAATCAACTGCAGCAATCAGTTAACCATCATTCAATCACACATACTTGGAGGGTGACTCATCAGATGTCAGGTGTTTAACTTGCATGTTCCTCAAGTAACCATCTAGCTGCTGACATTTTTCCTCCCCTGTCTCCAAAGCACTGGGCACAAATGATCACAGTAGCGGAAAATTTGCATCAGAGGATTAATATCCTTAGTTATCATGGTTAGGATTAATATCATTAGGAGAGATCTGCAATGCCATAACCTCTCTGAATCTTGTAACACCCATGAGCTAAGCTGCAAGTTGTCTCTCCAAAGAAAATAATTAAGGGAATGGAATTTCCAAGATTATTTGGAAATCCCTTTTTTCTGGTAACATTCTACTGCTCTGTTCTTCAGCCAATACAATGCAGGCATCATCATTATTCTTTTTTTTTTTTTTTTAACATAGATTCAATGGTGCTACCTATTTGAAGTAGATCTGCCAATTTAATTTAGCACATTTCAAAAAAGTAGCAAGCCATACATCTCATTGTTTTCCCCATTACTGGCAGGTGTCAATGTATTCAGCACTCATAGGGCATCTGGTTAGCAAGATGTGGCAGCCTTCAAGTTTTGGAATTCCTTTCAGTGCTTCTCTAAAAGAGAATGGCTTTGATCCCCAAGTTGGTCCAGATGGTATCTCAGAGTTGTCCGACTCCTCCTTTCGAGATAGCTGTCACTATTGTACCAGACTGGCAAGCAAACAGGCTTTTCAAAGCAAACCATCACTACTGGAGATGATCTAAGGAAGTTTGTAGCATCTACATTCTCTAATAAGCACTGACAGGAGAGTTTTTGTAAATGAAAACTATTTCTCCAGTGTGTCAGACTAGAGCTTTGAAGTCTCATGCAGCTGCTGGGCTGGTAGCACCAGGCAACGGATTTCCCCAGAACTCTCCGAGTGCTGATCCTAAAATTGCAACAAACAGCCTATATGGTTGGCTTGGACTGGAGAGCCTGATCCCACAGCTGAGAGAATGTCAGAGCTTGCCTGGAAAAGTCAACACACTGAAAACACTTAACAGCAACACAAGGAGGCAAGAAGAGCAATTCTTTAAAAGTAAATACTGAAGAAAAGATGATTCCCATTACTAAAGCACTTTGTGCAATGCCTCATGTGCCTAGCAGTCCTCTTCCTGTCCCACCAACTCAAGCCAACCTCAAAAGCCACAAAAAAAAAAAAAAGCCCAGAATATCTCTCTGTAGCAACATTTAAATACAGAAGGCACAGTAACACCAACAATCAATGCACAAAGGAAAAAACAAGGGAAAAGTCAAGCAAGTTGCTTCCATTTTAGTGGTGCCTGTTGTCTCCAGCAATGCTGCCATTACAATACTGTGCAGGCCAAGCAAAGCCAAAGCCTTCCCTCTGGCTACTTTGCCTAAGCAATAACTTAATGCAATTCATCATGTAACCAAATAAATAAAATGCTTTTTTAATCCTCCAATAGGAAAAAGTACATGTAGATGTACATGCAGACATCCATTGATAACTGAAAGCACTGCAGACTTAAGCCAGGCTTTATGTACCAAAAAAATTTACAAGTGAATTATAAGGGTATCCTCGATCTCTGGAAAAATAAGGCCAAATTTTCTGCAACCTGTATAAAAACCACTGACATTAAATGCACCAGAAGCATGGTATTTCTGCAAAACCCAGACAATTTAATATAAATATGCACATTTTACAAATACGTGCAATTTTTAGCAGTTTAATACAGTGAGAAAAGAAATGCCAGTACACATCTCAGTCTCTACAATTTAATCCCTGTTACTTGCACTGAATTTTTATCTAGTCTGGACAGCTGTCAGAAATCGCATTTTGCAGCTACTAAACCAGTTTCGAAATGAAATAGGGAAGTGTTTATTTGTACCTTTTGGATGGAGGCACTTTAAGGAAAGAGTTAAATGAGTGTAACTTGAGTAATACCTTACAGTATATAGGAAAAGATACTTGGCAGTATCTTTTCTATCATGGTGATGGAGCACATCGGGGGGCGGGGGGGGCCAATAAAAATCAGATATTATCATCATCATCATCATCATTATTAACTCTTTCTTACAGATAAAACAACTGAGATGTGTAAGACATGGAAATGAGGTACTCAAGGGTTCTTAATAACCCCAACCAACCAGAGAAACTGACGGTCCTCAACGCTTTGGAGAATTCCTTTCTCTAATCCAAACTGGAAGCGAAATTATCCTTCTGGAAGTGCAGAAAAAAAAGCTGTGTAAAGAAAGTGATTGTATCACTATGATTAAGGAAATCCTCTTCCTCCAGATTGGTTTCCCCAACACAACACTGCAAATTCAACAAACCACATTCGGTCCAAGCATTTAACAGCCATATACACTTTAGGAGCTCTTTTAGTTAGCAAATATAACATTGTCCTTAAGCTACCAAGGAAAGAGTGTCATCATTCCAAGAAATGCTTCAAAAATAAATCCCAATGAACAAAAAATTAGAAGTCACCTAATCTACAAAATTACCAGACCCGATTTGGAAAATACAGCAAGTTCCTCAAATAAGGCAAAAAGATTTTAGTGTATAAGAACTATCAGAAAAGCTTGTTAGAGAAATGAGGTCAATTTCTGCAACTATTCATTACAGTCCTAAACATCTAAATATATTATTTCACTTGGATAAATGTTTTTCAATAAAAAGCCAGACAAAATGCCAAAAGACATTCTCAGTTTTGTGAATACCAAGTATTAACTCCATTAAAGGGATATGGAAGACATACCCATGTGCAAGATATTTTGATTTTTTAATGGAAGGATTCACTTTGCCAATACCCATTCATCTTCTTTGAAAGGTGTGTTTTCCATTTACCAAAACACTAAAAGTGTAGTTTTCAAGTATGACTGATAAGGCCTATATTCCAAATACTGTACATGTTGGTTTTTTTTTTTTCACTTGTGCTCTAAACCAACAGAATATATTTACTTAATGTAAATTTTTTTAATTAAATACCAAGCTAATAGTATTTCACACTAAAATCTGACAGAAAGAAATTAACTCCCCTGTGAGTGTGACAAATATCGCTTTATGTTACATCTCAGCATCAAAACATTTTGCTTGGAATTGTTGTGATTAACACTTTGCTGACCACAGAAATCAAAGTGAAAATGTTTAAAAATATCTTTTCTTCAGCTTGTTAAGATGGATTATATGCAAAGTTTATTTAAGGAAAACTTGATACCTTTTGCATCAGCCTTAGCAATTTGGAGAACACAAGAAGGATGCAAATTCTCCCTCAAGGTCTAAATCTAATAATCAACTTTCTGATACCCTCAACATGAGGATACATCACAGTCAGAGAAGGGCACTTTTTCCACAGACACTAAGGTCCTCTCTATCTTGCCACAAACCAATGGGAACCCTCACTTGCTGTTTCCCCTTCCTACTCGGTGCTGTCGTGATTGAGGTCAACTCTCTCTGCATCCACTAATAATTGTTCTGCTTCCCTACTGCCGCTGCAAAATCACTCTTCCGCTAAATGTAATCCAGGAATTTCTGGAGGTAGTGACACAGGCAACCAAAACCACTGTACTGGAGAACCCATTTTTTCCTTTCCTGTTCACTGGGGGCTCTCTGAAATCACTTCTCTTTGATGTCTTCCCACCTTCAGGACAGATGATTGGCCCCCCCAGGTCACTGTGCTAGGGCCACTGCTTGCCCTCCCTTCTCCTCTCCTGTACCTTTGCATCACTCGTTTGACACTGCTGGTCTGGAAGGCTCCAAGAACAACCCCATGTCCCTTGTTTGCACATATGTTGCTGTACCATGCACACAGCAACAACAGAAAACATTTTTGAAGTAGAAAAATAAATTACTCTGTCTCAGACAGGCTTAGAATGTGAAAGTCAGTTTAAAAGAGTTAACTAGATGGTATCTCTTTAAAGTCTCCAATAACCAAAATTAACTTTCTGGTTTTTAAATGTAATTTTCACATTGTAAACCCAAAAAGGAGAGGTATTTGAGAAAAGCAGCTTTAGATAGAAATCTGACCTCTGGTGAAAAAGCAGCATAATCTAGCAAAGGGGCAAAGAGATTGCTCCAAAGGAAGGGTTTTTTACTGCTCTTCTACTCAGACATGGAAAATTCACATCCAAATAATGTATTGCTAAACACTGAAATAGGGAATTTCCTAAAAGCCATTTTTGGAAGATACCACTGAAATCCTTCAGGAAGACATTCTACAGGAGAATCGTCTGTCTACAACAGGCTCCTCTTTCATTGGCATTATCCAAACGTGTTTCCTTACATGGTGCGAACTACTGGACCTTTAATACATGTTACCATTCAAAGGGTACTGAAGCAAAATACTGATCTAGGCTAATAATTTGCAACAACCGAATCATACCAATGCAGTTAGACCTAACACAAACCTTGAACATTAATGCACTTCAAAGGCCCAACCCTGGCCGATGAATACACTCTCACAACAAAAAAATACAAGCAATCTATATTTCTGTGTACACACATGCAGCACAGACAGGGTCTTAAACTCGTAGCGGTGTCTGGTTTCATAACATATGCCCTTCCTTATCAAATGTCATTTGTATTGCCATCCCTGCATCTGTCTCCACAGATGTCATCCCATGTAATGAAGCATATGGGCTTAAGCTGACATTGTTTGCAAACAGGAAGATCTTTTGGCAAGAGAAATCGAACATAAAGTGTTCTGCGGGCTGCCTCTCTTAACCCATCTTTGGTTGGCTCCTCTGCTCAGCTGAAACTGGTCGGCTACTTTCTGATAGGGCAGAGTGCCAACCTAACAGATGGGCAAAAGTAAAGTCATGCCAAAGAACCAGAATGTGCATCTAATTTGATAATTAGGGGCTGAATTTCCCCTTAGAAATATTGCAATGGCAATGCACACCAAGTTTCCGAGCTTAAGGGTAAAAGAATATGCTTCAGCCTATCCAGTTGAGGGTTAATTCTGAAAATGTCAAAAAAACCCAACAAAAGTGAGCCATGGAGGAAGGAGACCAACCATGGGCTCCTATCATTCAGGATTAGTATTCTTCAAGGAGAGATGAAATAGAGAGAAGGGGAGGAAAGAAACAGTAAGATTAAGCCTTTATCCTGAAATAGCTCTCCACAAGGGACACCTGCAAATCTTGGCCAAAACAGATCTGTGGCCTTGCCGAAAATAATTTATGCTGAATAGAGATAAAAGCAAGGAACTGATGGCCACTTTACAAAGCATTAAACACAGCTTTCCTGTCCACAAGGAACAGCCAAGCCAATAGCTAGTAAAAGGCAAAGGACAAAGAGTGTTTATGGCTCAGTGGAAATCAAACATAATAATGTACACACGTACTTGGAACTGTTGACAATTATTGTCTTGGTTTTGATATACAGTGATACAGAGCTATGGCATTCAAATAAAAAAAGTTAACGATAAAAGAGAGAGAAAGCTGGGGACCCAACCAAAATTCTCTTTTCATACATTTTACAAGTTTGCAGGCAATAAGGCAGTGGTCCTGTAACTAAAGAGTCTTGTTGAATCAGGCTCTTCTGGGCCATTTTCCTCTTCATCTTGTGTGTTCCCTCGCCTTTCTCAAACCACTTTACTCAGCAGGACAAATCCCAAGAGCCACGCAAGGCACAGTTTGGAAAAAACATTGTTCTAATTCATTCTTCTCTTTCCAATCCTAAAGTGACTCTTCAGATTTACAGCTTTTAAAACAAAAATATTAACAGTAATAACTACGATGGCTTCAGTTAAGTGGGATTTACAGGCTTATATTTTGGATTAAAAAGAGAATTTTTAATCCTGTCTCTTTATCATATAGCACTGTGTTGAAATATTCCAAGAAGCTAAGAGGTCACTTACGCTCATCTAGCCTACTTCGGGAAGACAACATTTCGAGGGGGCTTTCACGTTGGTGGTGGACAGAAATTAGCTCTCCAGCACAAGTAGTGCTCCGAATTACATCTTCGGAGCAGAGCAGAAGGCTCAGCCACAGACTTAAAATAATTTAAAAGTGATAGCTGGTAAGTGCCTAAAATCACTTGTGCTGATTTACAGACCTCCACTGAGACATTTTCCTCTGAAGAAATCTGTCAATGAAATGTCCTTTGTTCTACTGTCAAATTCTGGCAAGCTACTTCCCAGTATAGCGTGAGACTTAATTGGGCTTTTGTTTCATTACCATCAAGACAATGACGCTCAAACGAAGAGCACAACATAGGCAAGTGAGTGAAAGCAATCAATTAGGATGACCCTGAAACTATCTTTTAAGGGAAAGGAAGGAGCTACTTGTTACTGTCGTCATAGGCTAAAAATGCAAAATATAAACCTGTCACTCACTAAAATAATATGTAGCTTTCAGAAGCAAATAAATTAAATGACAATTAGTAACTACAAAGAAAAAGCATCATTATGAAGCAAGCTCAAGATTTTATACCATGGTGCCACTGCCACAGCTTAGGAAAACATAGAATTGAGTTAGCAGATTAATGTGAATGCTGCTGTGAAATTGGGGCAAACTCTCCCATTCAACTCTACCACAAGTGTCATATTTAGAAAGAGCCTAGATGATACAATAAAGGAACCAACGAACACAGGAAGAAACTGTCATGGGAAATTTTAGGAAACAATTAGCATGCAATGAATCAAGAAACTATTTAGCATCCCAAAAAATAAAATATGAAAAAACCAAATTAAATATTATCCCAATAACTCCCAAGTTCAGTATTACATTTGAAGGCAAAAGAACACAAGAGGAGCTAATGCATACTCTATAGCAATAACACAAGACTTGATGTGAAATCCACAATGAAACACCAATTGGCAAGGCAGCAGCTGCATTTGTGAAGCCAAAAAAGTTTAATCAGAGGGGTAAAACCTCAAGACAGGCCTAAAGACCTTCACATTCAAGTGTTACTTCAATCATTACTTACACTAAAAGTTGCAACCTCACCAACATTATAGGCAAACACACACCCTGGCAAGCAAATGACATCTATTAATGGAAACTGAGACTTAACCATAAAGGTACATGCAGAAGGTCAAACAGGGTATGCAGCAATGGCAAAACACTTGCCCATGGTCTAACTAAGGTGGGACTATCCTGGAGGAGTTCTACCCCACTGTTCTGAAAATTCAGCTCCACTTTTTTCTTTAAAATCTCATGTCTAGGTTTACTCTTTACTTTGATAAGTAAATGAGCACATGTGAAATCCAGCATGTCATTTATTTTCAGTGCCCAGAATTTCCATGCTTAATGGTAAGCGAATGTGCTGAAACTTATATATTTCAAGACTTTTATATTTCACTATCTCTACCCTAGATGAGCCAAACATGACACTGTGCATCTCAGATACTTATTTGTTCAGCCAGAGCTCACAGTTGAAGGGTCATCTATTAAACAACAGCACTTTCCCCACAAGAAGCCAAGAAAAATAGTATAATGGTTGGTTAGAGCAGGTAAACAACACAGTTCATGCCATTTTTTTTGCCCAACCTGAGATATCACACAGGTGAATTTAGCCCTCTTCCTGACATACAGACATCTAACAAACCGAAAGCAAGCAACCAAAATACCCACACCATCATGCCATATGCTAAGGACCTCTTTTAACTCATGCAAACTGGAGTCATCAGTCTCTGGCACAGTGAAGGACAGTGCTCCTACAGCACATACACCACACTTAGAAGTTCATTTAAAAGCCTGGGGTACTTCGCAGAGCGAGAATAAGAAGTGATACAGCTAAACAGGTTGTTCAGCTTTTTGTACAAATTATTAAAGAGCACCAACTGCAGACAGAAGTAGTATTATGCATTCTTAGCCTGCATGTTATTACAATAGCATCTGCCATTAAAAAAAAAAAATCTTAAAGTATCAGAGTTAGAAAGCTAATTTAGACAAAGACAGTGAAGAGAAAAAAATTAATAATCCCAACGGGAAAAAAAAAACCCAACCATAATTTAAGTGAAACTTTTATTACAGAAACATGATATTGGTACCTCCTGAAAGAGATTGTAAAAATAATGGAAAAAACCCTGGTGAGACAGGAAGCTTAAACACAGCTAATCTAACGATAACTTTTGTAACACAGGAAGCAAGCGTGCTACCAAAGAGATGACAAAACCAGAGATTATTGCAGGTGTTTACTTATTCCCAGATCTAGCTAAAAAGTGTGCTAAAGGATCTCAGGTTAAGCACATCAGTCTTACCACTACAGCGTTTTGTTTTAAAATAAAACCATAGCAATTGACTTTGCAAGTAATAATCCTCCAGGTTTAATACAACAGAACTTACTTTGCAACAAGCTGTCAAGAGTTACAGAGCCCTTTGACACACTCACCTTTGGAAACGCAATTTCCTGTTATAAACTGATGTCCTGATCCTGCAAACCTCTACTCACATGAACACTCTGGTTTGGTCAGCAGGGCTGCAGGTTATGGTGGCGGCAGTGGGGCCAGTAAGCATACACCGGAGGCTTTGGGATGCAGTGCTCACCAACTGGACTTCCTGCTTGGAGCTTCCAGTGCCAAGGTAAATAATCACGATACCACATTGACAGATGTGTCAGAAGTACGAGGTATTAACTAGATTTACTACAGTCTTGAATAACTAAATTGTAATTTTCCACTCTCCTAGAATGTAACATAACGATGCGAGGGGTGTTACAATGCCAGCATGTACCCAACTGCAACACTTAACCTTTCACATCTTACAATCTGTGTGGATGGTACTGGCTTCTCTTGCATAAGGCTCTGAGCCCCTTTTGTCTAATTATACTGCTCCGTAACTACCTCCAGGAAGAGGTCTGAATTTAACCTAACCAAGTCTCAATTACCTATGTCTCTACCTGGTCAGAGGACATAAGACACAACTGTCATCATCATGATCCTAGCAGGACAAGGATAGAGTAATCAGAGCTCAGTCTTAGCAGACATGGCAATCAGGCATTCTTTTGTTTTTAATTTCCTCTGACCTTGCAGTTTGTCCTTGTAAAGTTCTCGCTGTTCATGAGCTAACGCATCTGTGTTTAAACAAACTCAGTACACGAACTGCTTCCATATACTCGATAACATCTTCTGCTTACACTTCCACCAGATCATCAGAACCACCATTCATCACTGTATTTAAGTCAAGAAAAGATGAAAGTATACAAATCACTGAAAATATAATAAGAAAGATTTGACACATAGTCTTTAAAGGCATATGCAGACAAATACTGCAACAAAATACCTTTTGATTCCAGTATTTCAAGGTCTCCTAAATACAAAGGGAACGTTTCATTGTCTGACATATTTCTAACTCCTGAGCCTACAGCCATGTCGACATCACTTTTCCAATGCAAAATGCCATGACAGTTGTAGTGATAGGCAACACATGATGCAATCGTGCACAGCCTGTAATAAAGCACATCACATTTGGGAGACTGCAGATTAATGGTTTTTATCAGTTGACAGAACTACTCTTATGCCATATACCTTTGATATTTTATAAATGTCATTTGCCTTTCCTGTATTTCTCCACCATTATGGGGATGAGATACATTATGTTTTTAAAAAACAAAACAACAACAAAAAAAACCATTTCAAGCTCTCCTCAATCTCTTCCTAACAGGCAGAGGACTCACTGCGTAAAGAGTTAATAAAATAGTCAACACTGACAACAGCATCCAGAACAGATTCTACACTGCTTGGTGCACAGTCCCTTCCACTGAAGTTAGCACTTGACACCCAGCACTATCAGTTTGTTACACCGATCAAATTCTTTCAGGTTTGATCCCTGTACACAAAGATCGCCACACATACCAGTAAAATAACTTCACCGAGACAGCAGTGGAGGAAATCTACATTTAAGTCATCACACAAGCAGTTCCTATCCACACTGGTTCTCCATGAGACGAATTTAGCGCCTTGCTTAAAGGATGTTGTGGAGAGCAGGTCTAATGATGTCTGATAAAACCTGGTGTATGAAATCTGGCGTACAAAGCACCCAGCATAGCTAGCGTGAAACTAGCTTGGACATCACGCCTCAAGACAGCCATAGCCAGGGCAGGAATATACATGGGTGAATGAGTATATGGCCTGTCAAATGCCTCAGGATAAAGCAAATGAAGTGCATATCAAAGTACAGGTACAAAGGTTTACTTAAAGATCTCTGGATTGGTTTTATACTACTGTTTTACCAGATTCTTTGCTAAAAAACGCACATTAAATGCACAAACAAAAAAAACACACCACCCAAAAAACCCAACCAAAAACAAACCAAACCCTGACTTTTTCTCAAGTTCAGTAACCCAGCTCATCTTCATCCTTAATAGAGCTGTGGAAAAATAACAATTACTAGAGCTAATATCACATGTTCTTAATTTAAAAAATATTTCATTATTTCAAACCACTATGAAGAAAGAGACCCATCTGATTACAAAGCCAGAACTTTGTCCGTTTTTCTGACAGAGACTTAGACCCTTCACTGAATGCTGTAGTGTATTTTCTAATGTTATTTTGACATGGTCCCCACAACAGAGCTGCTATTCCCGAGAGATTAATACAATAAATCATAGAGCTCATTATCGGGAAGTTTTTCCTGATAAACAAACTAGATTCTGCCTTAATCTTATAAAATTATTTTATTCACTGTATTACCAAAGGACCTTTTTCAACACATAAGCTTTAAATGTTATTTTATTTTCATTCCCGTATTTTAACTTTTACAAAAGGCACTCAACAAAACTAACATGTTCCACTTTCCAAACTGCAGCCACAGTTCTCTCAGGCTATGGTGAAAAGCCTTTTTAAGATAAACATGCACAAGTCCGTTTTTTCATCCTAAGAAAATATCAGAATAATTGAGGATATCCTTCCCTGTCATTGTCACATCCTCTGTCGCTCTGTTTGATTGCAACATACAACATGAAGAGACTGAGAAATGCATTTGCTCTCATTCCATCCCAAGTACAAAATAAATTAAATTACATTATAAATCCACACTACTAAGGAGAAGAGAAAAAGCAAAATTAAGTGGTATTTAACAGTGGACAGTATTTTATTAAATTAGCTGAATACCCCATTCATTTAACAGATTTACTTGCATGGAAGTTACTGTATTATTACAAGCTCACAGTCCTGCCACTCGTGACTATTTCAGTGTATTGCTCGGGGGGGGGGGGGGGGGGGGGGCAGGGAGGAAGTGCAAAATTTCACAGCTGTATGCAGAGAGTTAGTGGTGCTTGTCAAGGACACTGAACACATAAAGCTAACATGAAAGTTAAGCTACATGTTAACAAACTTCTATTGTAACACAAGCTGAAAATACAAATGTAGTAAAGAAACCTTATATAACATCAACAGAAGTTGACATTAGTGACTAATAGAACAAAATGACTGTGTCTCTCATGTGTACACACCCCTTGTCAGATGTTTTGACAGATTAATTAGTGCATGGGTGACAATCTTCATACCTAAGTCAGGTTCTAGGAAAACTGTAAGAATATATCAGTCTCTCTGGATAAACCCATTTGTACATCAGAAGAAACAACTGGGCCATCATTAGGCAAGGTTTAATGTTTTCTGAAAGCACATCCTACCTGCATTAATCATTTACCCTTTCAGCAGTGAAGAGTTACATGCAAATGTATACTACAAGAGCTGTTCAGTGAGCAACTGTTTTAGGTGACTACGCCAGCAACAAAGAACAAGAAGAAGAGCTAGAGCAAAACCAACCTACGGCACGTAGAGAAGATCTCATAATCCAAGCTGCTGTATTCTCCTTGAATGTGCCTCCCTCCATTCCAGCTCCAGGGAAATGCTCATCACTTCATAAGGTCAGATCCTGAGGTGGTATCAGTAATTCCCTTCTGAAACAACTGTCTCTTAATTACTGAACTGTAAATTTGCAGGAAATGTGCCTTCCTGAATTTGCATATTTAAATACACGTTTATGACAATTTACCAATTAAATGCAGAAACCAGAAAAAACTTCTGAGAAATGAACCAGCTATAGAGGAGGACAGGCTATGACCAAAGAAACCAAAACCCTCAGATACATGCCAGCTCTCCCCAACACACCATTTGCCTATTGTACCAAACCATTTCTTCTCCTCCTACTCAGATTGTAATTCAAGACACGTATTATGTCTTTTGCTATTTGTAAAGCACCCAGCACATTCTGCAATGCAGAAAGGAATTAAAAAACATTAATTATTAAATGAAATCCAACTCTCCATATGCAGCATTCTATTTATTTAAACACTTTTCTCTACATAACATTAAGTAGTATGAAACATTAAACTGCATACCAAAAGCCCTAAAATATGTAACAAGCAAAAATAACTTTCATCTTTAAATGGCAGCTTTTATTTCCAGCTCATCAGAAAGAAAGTTAACAAAAAAAAATTGGAAGTGCATCTACTAGCAATGAACATACTTATGTTTGGATACTAAATGCTGACCTGTCTCAATAATGCTCTCCTGCAAATATTTTAGTTTTATTTTATGAACAAGATTTTCAGCTATGCACAAATGCATTTTGGGGCACCAAGCCACCAAAAGGAACATGGAAGAAAACTTGCAAGAAAACCCTGGCATTGCCTTTCTCTGTTCTCAGAAAGAACCACAACAAAGTGGGAAGCAGCAGCCCATAAGTATCAATACTGTGATTTAGCTTCCTCTGTTATCACAGATTCCCACAACACAGTCTTGGCAAAGGTGCAACGAATCACAGGACCTCTACTCAAATATGTCTACATGAGTTGGTTTATTCACAAGCAGAAACCTGCCCTGTTCACCCTCCGTTCTGAACCCACCAGAGCTCCGAATCTCTGTTAATATTTCTGTCTACCAGCAAAAGACTGCATGAGCCATCCCCTTAAGTTAGCAGCCAACTTCTTTATCTGGTAAACTGACCAAAGCACTTTCCTAAGCAGACTGAATCTTCACAACACTATGAAGAATGTAAATAGACACCAATCCTCCTCAGTAGCTCTTAAAGTATGCCAACCAAGAAAAAAAAACACTATGATAATTTCGGATGCCTGTTTTCCAGGACCTTTGAAGTAAATTCCCATCACCCCCAAAGCTCATCAGAGTTCTTCTTCCTGAGCCAGGTCTGTTCACATTGAGCATTTCAGAAAGATCATACGGGAAAAGTCAGATTTTCTCAGAAATCTCTCTTCTCTATATTTGGGGTAGCACTTTCAAGGCCTGCTCCCACTGAGGGCATCAGAAGTTTTCCTCCACCTCAGCACAAGGTGAATTAGGCCACTGGATATATTGCTTTTCCCCTCTCCTCTCCCTCTGTCCTGGTAAACAACAGGCACAAAGTTTCATGTAGAAATTCTTTTACACATTGTCTCACTTTTAAAGCACCCGAGATAAGCACTGCATATCACATATGCAGAAAATGCAGGCTTTCCACTACCAACAGGATACAGTTCTGCATTGAAAGAACAACTGAAAGTGCTGAGGGAAGGGGTCGAAATGAAAATGGCATGTAGCGGTAGACATCAAAAATGGGATCTGGCTTCTATTAGTTGAATCTCTGGTTGGCAAAGTCCCCTGATTTTGCCCAGGCTTGTCCAAAAACCTAGCTTAATTATCATCATCAATAAAAAGCTAAAGGCATTTTATCTACAAGGTAGCGAATGCCTCCCCTCAAAAGAGGGAGTTCCATGATAAGAGCTAATCTAAAAAACCTGAGGAATGCAAACTATTTTCTCAGTTGCAAAAACAAGAAAGAATTGCACAAACACAAGTTAAAACAACTACTGGTAACCTTGCGCTTCTACACAGCCACCTTCTCCTGGGCTAAGGCCCTACCCAGTGTCCTTTGGGTAGCTATGCTTTGAACAAGCCCAATGTTCAAAGGATGGAGTCCCAAAAGAAGGCATTACTTTTATGCATCTTCACAAATACAGGCCTTCCCATTAACCTTATTTTCTGAGTTCAGAAAAGCAGTGCAAGGCTACCTTCAAAGTAGCTTCAGCCTTTTCAACGGGGAAGTCAGAAAATCAGTACACATTTTATTTTGTAGATTTTTGTAGATTTTATTTTTTGCCAGGCAGCCTGTAAGACAGCTCATTCTGGTTGGTCAGACCACCTAAAACTTACGAAAGACTTTACTTTTTATACTTTGAGTTACAGTATAGTTTTCTGAAACTTCTACAGACAAAGCTTAACTGTGTTATACCCTACATACACTAACCTGTTAACATGAGGTGTTGATTATTAGATCAGTCACGGTGCCTGCTACTAAATCAATTTTTTTCCCCACTTTCTCTTCTGCAACAGATTAACATTTACAGTCTATAGATGTGCAAGAATTCCATGGTGTTGGTACACTATTGCTTTGACAATATTTTCTTTGAAAGACCCTCTAAGTTACAGAAGATCTAGTTACCTCCAGAAACTGGTCCACCTATTTGTCACAGTCAGACACACAACTATCATTCTGTTACAGAATTCAAAAATTTTTGTATTAACTACACAAATTACAAAATATTCCTTGTCCATTAAAACACATACTGGAAATAATTGATCATCATAACCAAATCAATTAATAATAGATACCAATGCTAACCACCTTTTAAATGAAGCCTAACCATTATTTCTGTTCTTCTCTACGCCAGCCCAGGCCGCAGCAGAGCATGCCTCAATAAATTAAGACATCAAACTTTATTGTATTAAAGAGTTGAAGTCCAACATATACTTTCTATGAAGCCTGAACATACATAAAAAAGAAATCTTTCAATTCCACCTGCATTAATATTTAATTCAAGCCACTATCATTTGCAGCACAATACAGAAATTAAATTGCTATAGTGGGTCAAATCATCAGCCCGATATCCTGTTTCTAGCAGCAGCTTACCCTATGTCCTCCAGAAGAAAACACATGAAATATCACAGCAGACACTACTAGCATGATCTGTCCTAAGGTAAATTTCTTAATCCCTATCAGATACTCTTGATTTATGCCCTACAGCCCCACAGTTAACATCCCTTCAGCTGTAGCTGTGACTGTTCCTCCTGTCCCTAGGAATAGTTCACTTTCCTTTTTCATCCTGCCAGGCTCTTGGTTTATATGCTTGCCTTTGGCGGTAAGTATTACAATTACTTGTATTTTAAGAAAAATGGTGATTTACGGGTATTATATACATTGTCTTTCAAAATACTCCCTATAACTAGTCATTGTATCAAAGAGTAATGGAATTATTACTTATTAATGGCCAAACATCATTTTGCACATATATGTCCTACCTCCTCTAACTGACCTCCTTGAAACAAAGCTACACTAACATTTTCAGTTCATCTTCCTATGAATATCTTCCAATCTCTCTTCTTTGATAGGAGATCACAAATTGATTATTCCAGCTGAATTTGAGCACCAGTTTAATAGCGTCCTTGTGTTATTTACACAGCATTGCACAATGACTGTGGCATTTTTTTCTGCCCAATGCTAAGCATTAAGGAGGTGCACAAGTTCAAATGAAACACTGTTGAAATCTTCCTCCCCACCTTAATAAATATAGTTAATTTACAATCCAGTAACATGAACGAGTAATTTGATTATTCCCTCTAACGTGCATATTCTTGAATTTATCAACATCATCTGCCATGCTTCCCTTTTACCCAGCTTTCTTGGATTCCCTTTACAATTTCTCAGTCTTCTTCAGTCTTGCCTAATCCAAATACTTTTGCATCATTAGCAAGTTTTGGCACACCATCATTCATCTAGTTTATTAGATCACCAACATACACCTTCACCACCCTCTTTTCAGAGTTGTTTCTACATCACATGGTAATTTAAGGTTTACATTGTTACTGACAAAAAAAAAAAAAGTATTCTTAGTCATAAGAAAAAGTACACTCTTTGAGAACTAGAAAGGAGAGCTGCAATTTCCAAAAGAGTTGCTTGGTTTTAAGCAAAGCTCAGTATCTAAGCTCTTCATTTGAGCAGAACACAAGACTGTCACAACATCTACAGGACATCAGAGCGGGGCTCTGTAGGTCGGTGTTCTCTTCTTCCCAGGACATCACCCATCCAACAGGTCACATACCTGACTCCCTCCAGAAAAATCCTTTGGTTAGAAATCCTTCTTAATGTTACCTAAATTTATGCCTAATTAGTGCTATGTTTATAGTCCCTTAGGTATTTTCAGAAGCTGCTCATGTATAGTTGACTGCAATACGTACAACTGCTTATTAGGGCAGCAATGATAGGTGGGAAATATATTTTAAAACAAATATGCACATTCCTTTTACATGCTTTGTGCTGCATCATAGTCTTGTGTCCTTAATTCCAGATGGCACTTTTATCATCGATTTGCTGACCTTGAGAAACACTTTAAAGAGCAATCTTAAAGCCTTCTTTACTTTCCTCTGCATCTAAAGCCAAAAATACCAATCAACATTGCTCAGATGGCAAGGCATTACGTTTGCATAGTTACATTACCTTTATATGACCACAATCTAATCTTGCCAATTCACTAAAACTGGGCCAAATTTCTTGATATTATGCACAGACATTGAAAGTTGAATAGAATGAAATTAAAATGCTCCTAATGCCTCAAACCTTCATATGAAGTCATCCTCGATTTCAGTAAGTTTGCTTTAAAAAAATGTATTCCACTATACATTAACAAGTAAAAAACAACCACAGATTTAGCTAGTGAAAGTCACTCTCATTAATTCAAAAGAAAAATAGCTCAACTGTGCTATCTTAAAGGAATCAGTAAAACCAATACGAAGATTTCTTGCCTACCAAAGCATCAACTGTGAATAAACAGGTTAAAATTACCTAAAGATTTATTTAAACAGAAGAGGTGCAAGCAGAAGAAAAGGGTAGTATGTATGCGTTTAACAAGGAAAGCCAAATCTGATTTTCATCTAAAAAGTAATGTCAATAACAATTTTGATTCCTCATATATTTAAGATAAGCTGTATCTTGTTATATCTTTTAGCTTAAAAATTTTCAGCAAGCTTCAATTTTGTGTTCTGGTTGCTTATCATTAAAAACTACTAGATGTTTCAATCATAAGCTCCATTTTGTCAGGCAGCTTAACAGTAAAAAATAAAACAAAAAAACACCACACCAAAAAAAATCCCCAAAAACTATCCCCAAAGACTGGATAGTCAAGCCAAATACTATCAAGAGACAGGAAAAAAGAAAATAACCATCCCAATAATGCACACAACCCAAAAATAAAGATGTAGTGTTACTGCCTCAAAATCACACTCTTTCACAAAAGAGATGAAGACCAAGTCAACAAAACGCCCATAACCTCATAAAGCACCTGAATGTCAGCTTTTGGACACTTGGGACATTCGACTCATTGATTCTTTCACAGTCCAGAGTTCTCCTCACTCCCTCCTACAGCCCAGAGGAAAGAGAGGGGAAGAGTCATGGACTGCAGTTCCTGCTCCCAGGGCTATTTCCACATTTGTGAGGAGCCCTATTCCTTCACAGCGTGCGAGATGTCTCCTCATAGACCACCTCTTCAGCTCCAAGTGCACAGCAAACCAGAAGGTCTTAAGCAGAAGACGGGCACCTGTGTAGGACAGGCTACACTCACTCTGGACACAGACCGGATCCAGCACAACCAGAGGAAGCTACGAGTGCCCACTGAGGTTTGAGGTCTCCTGCACTAGGCACAGGAGGATGGGCTTAGGCAGTGGAACCAAAATCCCACTTTTATCATGATCTTAGACTTCAGCTCAGGTCTACCTCACTTCCTTTAGGATCTAGTCTTTAATTTTGATTTTTTAATATATTTTTTAAAACAATCCAAGAGGTGGAGTCAGCAGCTTTCACAGTCTCTGAATAGAGAACCAGTAGCTTTCAAAAATGGAACCAGACCTTTTCACATCAAATTTCAGAGAATCTTGTGCACAGGCATACTCCTCACAGGAGGAACATCTACAGGGTAACAGTTTGTTTTCACAGATCAGGAGCTGTTCCAGTGGAACTCCACAAAGTATAATAGGCCAAGGCACGCTGCACTCCACGATAGACTTAGACATAAAAATACTTTTATGGCATCTGCTCAGCATAAAAATTAAGCCTTTATTGAAATCTTCTTGTAATTGAGCTGGATACACATGCACAAATATATTGCATACTAAGTATTATAGCCTGGCTCCTGCAAAGACTTGTATACATTTTATTATTATGTATATAAAAGAAATTCCGTGGTTTCAAAAGCACTATTCATGAACGTGAATTTAAGCACATGGGTGGGTCTTTGCAGGACTAAGACCCATACGCTACTGAGCGGCACTGCCTGCTGAAAACTTTTTATCTTTGTATACTACCAGCAGTTTATACCCCCCCCCCCAGCTGACTAACCCTTGCAACAGAGAAGGACTTGATTCCAGCTGAGGAGCTAGAGTTCAGGTATACTTTTCACACTGCATATATCTATGCTAAACTTAAATCCAGATTAAAATGAGCTACTTAAGTAACACTTAATCAAACACAGCCTCACTGGATATGGAGAGAAATGGAATGAAGAGCAGCCGCTTTGGCTGTAGTGGTACAAAACACGCATAGAAAAAGGAAACCATAGAGTTACCAGAAGTATGTAGACAAGTCTTTTTTTTTTTTTGTATTAAATACTTTCTCCAAGATTGGAGGAGCCACTGGCAGCCAAGACAATTTGCTAAGTGTACAAAAGCAGATGTATTTCATAGAAAGCCATTCTATACCTAAGTTACGATAACTGACTCACAGGCTTCTGCTGGACGAGAACAACCAGGAGAAAAGTCAGTCATTAGCACTAACATTGGTTGCTAATTAACGTTCATGAACAACACTGCACCAAAGCTACTTCTGCTACTATTACAGAAACATTTAAAGACACCTTTAAAACTGTAAGTATAACATACATACAAAAGGTCGATTTGCTCAGTACTGAGATCAGTCCTGCAGTCCTCACTCTGGCCTTGATCTGCACCACTAGATCCTCTGAAGTTGCATCGAGCCAGTTGTGCTTTCAAGCTTCTCACACACAAATGCAACGGCGGAATTGACGGCCACAAGCTCCGTCACAGATTTTGGGGACTACCTTTTAGCTGATGGACTGTGCTTCAAAGCGTAAGTTTGCAAAGCTCCCAACTTTTGTATCATGACCCATTAGACACACACAAGTGCCCTCTGCCTGCAAGCAACTCTGGCACAGCCTCCTAAAGAAACCAAAAAAAGTTCAAGAAAGTACTGCCAATAACAGAACAGGGCCTAAAGCTTATTTGCATTACTATAATATCAACACACGCTTTATTTTACACCATGTAACAAGTACTAGATGTCAGCTACAGACCCCCCAGAGAGCAAAAGCAAAAGCTGTATAATCTGTATTTTGTCACTCATATTTGATAGGACATTCTCAGCTGGATAACCAGAGAGCAGTCCCTGCTACAACCGCCTCCCCTCACATCTCTCCCCTAAAAGACCTGACGACCTTCTCTCTTAATATGGAGGTTGGCAGGTGGTGACTTGTGATTTGGGGGGAGCCATTTTATATGTATATTTTTCCAAACTCTGAAGAACTTCAACATATAACAGTGCTTTCAGAATAACCAAACCCAGTAGTGATTATCTGCATAGAGTTTAAAGAAAAAAGAACTGGCTTCTAGTAGAAGTATTTCTTTCAGCTACGGTTTCAGGCTACATGCCAAAAATCCCAGAAAACTTTTTGGGCAACAGCATACTGAATCTGAGCCTTTACCGGTCACTGTTTGTTCCCACCTTGGTAAAGTTACAAACAGCCGAAGAGTTGCTTATAATGGAAACATCTGATTATTTTATGCAAATCAGAGATAAAACGTTCTCGATAGGAAAGCTCCAGCACACATTATATCCACATACCACACATACATTATGTAACGCTTGTCCCAAATACACTCCGATAAAAAGAGCTAGTTTGAGATCTTAAAAATTCATTGACTTTGCCACATCAGAAATGAGAGCAGATGTCATTCTTCCCTGCCTCGCTGCGATCTTTTCTGCATAAGTCGGCGTTACATATTTGCTGAAGACGAACAGCCAGTTTAGGCTTGACTGTAACTAACAAAGAACAAGGTAAACCCCTGGGCGGGGGGAAGGCAAACACAGGCATGCCGCGGTGTAAATACAAGCAGCCCAGCCGAGAGCCCTGCCCGTTCCTAGCTATTTACAAATACCTCTTGATTATACAAATGCCACGTTATCTGGGTGTCTAGCAGATTAAATTCACAGGCTGGCCGGACTGTCCGAGGCTTGTTTATCGCAGGTCACCGACTGGCATTTGTAACCCGAGCTTAGCTATTTTCGTAATTTACAAACAGCAGCGTATACGCCGCTGAGCTGTAACTGCACACGGCAGAGCATAACGAGCCTTACGCCAATATTGCCGATCGCGCACACAGAGGAAAAGGCGTAACTCGGCTTGTTTCAAAGTCAGCGCGGGGGGCTGATAGGCGCGGGGACGCGCCCGAGCCCAGACTCGAGCAAACTCAGCGGCGGCTCCTTACCTGCTCGGCGGCCGCCCGGGCAGCGCGGCGGCTCCGGCTTTGTGCGCTCCCGCGGGAGGCGGCTGTCCCGGCGCGGGAGGCGGCGGCTGCCGGCGGGACCCGAAGCGGGCGGGGAGCGCGGCGGGCCGCTCCCCGGGGGCGGTGGGGAGGGAGACCCGCTCCCGCCGCCCCGGCCCGGCCACCGCGGGGAACTTCGGCGGGGCGGTCGGGAGCTGGGGCCGCCGGTGGCGGCGGCGGCGGCGCGGGGGGCCGGGGCGCCCTGAGCTCCTGCTGCCGCCCGCGGGGTGCGGGAAGGAGGGAGGCCGGGCGGGAGGGAGGAGACTGGTGTCCCGCGGGGGCGAGCGGGGCCGGCGGGCAGGCGGGCGAGCCGGAGGCGGCGGGGCCGGGGCCGGGGCCGGGCTGGGGCTGGGGCGGCGCGGGGAGTCACAGCCCAGGAATGCCAGGAATGTGGGGCGGCCGCTGCGGCCGCGGGGCCCGGAGACGTCGGGGACGCGACTTGGGATTTCTTTTCTCTTTTTTTTTTTTAACTATTCCCCCCCCAAGGAAGGAGGAGGGCTGAAACCCACCCCGCGGAGGAGGGAGAAGGAGGGAGGAAGAGGAGGGCACAGGCTCCTGCCAATCCGGGCGGGTGCCGGCTGCAGCTCTCCCGAGGAGGGCAGAGCTGCCAAGCGCGGGGCGCCTTCCTCTCCTCTCCTCTCCTCTGCTCTCCTTTTCCCTCCCCTCCCGTCCCGTCCCGCCTCCCCGCCCCGCCGGGGGGAACCGGCCCCTTCCCCGCCCCTCCCGCCGCGCGTGTCGGCGCGGGGCCCGGGCCGGCCGGGACCCGCCGTTGGGTTCCGCGCACGTGTCGGCCCGGCCCGCGGCGGAGGGGGCCGCGCGGGGGCGAGCCCGGCGCCCTGCGGGGCGGCGCGGCCGGGAGGGAGGCGCTGCGGCGGCCCGGGGCGGGGGACACCCCAGAGGGACCCGGGGCGGGAAGGAGCGAGTGGGGAGCGCGCTAAGGCAGGCCTCGCACGCGTGGGCCGTGAAGCTCCTGCGTTCCCCCTTCCAGCCCTCCTGTACGTAGGCAGGGTGCCACCTTGCTTCCCTCTTGCCCCTCTCCTGCCCTGCCATAACCCCCTGTTCATCTCCCTCAGTCTTGCATTACCGCAAGTTTCTTCTCCTGCGCTCCCTGTCTTCACTCCTCCTGCTTTTCCCACTTCAGCCCTTTCGGTCTCCGGCTCGCTGTGTGACCCTCACTTCTAGAAGGGTGGTTATCCCTGCTCCTCCAGCTGTGCAGAGGGCTGCTGCATGGAAAAACACCCATGGTGCTGCCGTCATGCACGTGCCTTGCTGGAAAGCAAGCAGGAGAAAACCTGAAGTTGGTTTGAAATGTGGCGGTTGGTAACTACGTGAAATGCCCAGGATGCTTGGCAGATGTGTCTGCTGTAAGAGAGAGAAGGGGCAGAGAGCGCACCACGCTGTAGGAAGCAATGAGTACCGTCGGGAAGGTTGGGACTACCAAGAGATGTTGAATGGATCGCACCAGACCAAGTAGGCTTAAGAATGGTGTGAGTATTAGAAATGATGTGTAGATGCTCTTGCATGTCATAGCTGATGGACAATTTGCAAAATTATTTTGGCCTTAGACTACATTTATTTAAAATTACCCACATTCCAAAAAGTGTATAGAAATACTTCTGGTACCAGTGGGCACCAGCAGAAATGTCAAAGGGAGGTATCCCTCTAAAACTGTGACACCAGAACTTAAGGACTCCTACAAGCAGGGGAAATTAAGAAAAATAGTGATAAATGAGAATTTATACTATTATTGAGTTGCTGTGCTTTTTTGCTACTTGTACACCTTACTGAAAGGAGTACGTGAGCAGATTCGTTGGAGTCAGGATTACTCAAGATTATTAATGGTAAGAGGATCCAGAGCTGAGAGAGGGAGAAACAGCACAGATTCTTGATTTTGATAGATAAGTAATTGTATTTAAATACTGTATGTGGAATCACAGGCCTGTGCCTTACCTCTGGCATAATAATATTTTAATTACATTTTGCAAGGAAAGTCCTTTTCATCTGAGACTCAAACATTTTACAAACACCACACCTTAATGAAGTAAGTAATTATCCCCATTTTACATACGGCTACACTGAGGCACTAAGAAGTGACACCTTTTAAGATTTTAACTTGAATTATACTTGACCACATGTAGATACAGAGCTTTGAGTAACAATCTGGAAGAAACGTCAGGTGTCAGAATGAGATGATAAGATGGATCATAGAGCTGCTGTGCTCTGAATTTATACAGTTCAGCTTTATGCCAGAAAACAGCTTTCCCCTACTGAGTGGAAAGTTCATGAGAGGGTAGCATGCATCAAAAATAGGGTTTAACTTGTTTGGTTCTTGTCAGGTTCTCCCCATGCTGGGGCAGATGTAAGGATGTTGTTTTTAAGACAATGAATACTGACTTTTGCATCTGTGCCTCAAGGTGGTGTGCTGGCTACCTTAAGCCTTTTAGGCGAATTCCTGGTTTGCAGCTGGTCACTTTCACTTTCATAGGTCTCTCTGCATTTGAAGTAAACTTATCTAATGACCTTAACTGCAAATGAAATAATGTTGCAAGAAGCATAAACATGCTGACAGATGGGAAGATTTGGAGGGGAGATTTTAGGTATTGGTTACCCGCAGGATGGGGTCCCTTAGAAGAAATAAAACCAGCTAGAATAAATATAATCAGACTACTTGTCAGCAAGAGCTTTTACTAAAAGGTCAGCTCAACAAACTGCAAAATGAAATGTATTTCAAACTTACCCAACCAAGAGAAGCTCCCGAAACTGGGAATGAAGATCATTACTTTTTAATGAGATTACTTCATGCAGTGATTAATGTCTGTATTAGACTCTCAGAGATTGTAGCAGTAGGTGCTTTAGAAAAACCAAGCTTCCCAGAGATTATAGCCAATTACTGCAAAGAGTCTGCCATGAGGAAATCTGTTGTGTTGGTGCTACTACCGCTTTCTAGGACCACTGAAACCTGGCATCTTTACATACATCTTTGTTCCCCAAGAGCTGTCAGGACTATACAACCCTGGAATTAAAACCAACAGTTCCTACCTGCTACCTGGGGAGTGGTTTCATAAAATAGTAAAACTAGATTAGACGTTCCTCATGCCGTTTCAAAAATGGGATTTTAGAATGATACAAATCATTAATTTGGTTCCAAACCCCTGTGCTGGTTCAAATTTGTCCAGAAAACTTTGATGGTTAATCTTCTGTCAATCATATGTAGCCTTGATTATTTATTATCTTTCTATGCTGCTAGGGAATCATGTTACAGCAATGGTTTGGTTGTTTTTTTTTCCTGAAAAGGTGGCAACTCTAAATTATATTTAGAGACTTTATTGACTTGCTGTAATGATTTATGGAGTTTGCCTCCAAATTATTCCCTCTGCTCTGGTATAAGCTAATTTTTATACTGGTTCCTTCTACAATTTCATCAGGATTATTATATTAAGATGCTCTACAAAATAGTAGAGTAGATGGGAAATAACTTATTGACATAGGACTGTACCTCAGTTACCTTAGCTACCAGTCTTCGGTCTGTTCTTGGGCATGTAGCAGCACATCGCTGTGTCTTAGTTTTCTTGTCTGAAAATTGAGATAATGATAGTGATCTTAAGAAGGTGCTTTTTGATTTGCAGATGAAAGCACTGTATACAAGAGAGATGTTATTATTTTTTTTTTTCCAAATTGTGGATTTGACAGGCCTGAATGTTGTCTCAAAACCCTTGTGAAAATAAAGCCCAACACCATTCAGCTTGACCAAATGGTTAACTATCAGCAGAGGAAAACTGATTTTGTCTGGGTCAAAATACAGGACACATTTATTATCTGAAGCTATGTGCAATGAATTTTGAAGTGTCTTAGCACCTTGCTAGCAAGACCTGTATTAAACATATTTTGAATGTGTTTAAACCCAGGCTAAAGTAATTCTAGAGTCTTGTTATAACATGGAAAAATCTCAGTCCTTGTTGGCTGGTGAAACCATGTCATAACCTGTTTTGTATAAAACTGTCTTTAAACTGTGCTTAAGCAACAGCTGGTGGTTTCTCCTGTGAACAGTAGATGATGTTTAATTAGCCTTACAGTCATCTACATTACAATCAAATCAAAGAATGCAGTTGCAACACATTCCCGATTTGTATTGTAAATGTGACCCTAACTGTGTTCCTAAAATCTCTGTCATGTGCTACAGCTGGGTACACTGACCTGATTGTAACGTAAGCAGAAACTTAGTGCACTAGCAGAAATTCCCATTCCTAAAATCATATTCATTCTTTATAAATTGATACTTTTAATGTTTGAAGCTTACCACAAGCAAAAAAAAAAAAAGTTTACTTCTCTAGTATTCTGTGCTCTCATTAATTATTCCATTTAATAATGCTTCTCAAAATCATCTCTTAGAAAAGGAATTTGGATTACACAATCTTGGAAAGCAAACCTGTTGCCACCAAGCATGAGCTAACATGTTATAGTACTCTACGGCTTATCACAAGTAAACCAGCACCCAGTTTTGTAGACCAGAAAAAGTCTTGGTTGATTATCTGTGCAAATAAACTATGCTGTGTTGAATATTCTAGTTTGCTTAGAGTTGTATTCTGCCTGAGGACTGACTTAATACCTATGCTTCTTTTCAGCTCTTCAGTAACAGCTGTAAAATGAAAAACCTCTTAGCATTTGTCAGCAAAGTAATGAACTTCTGATTCCATGGTTGTAAGTACCCCAAATGGGATTTAGACGAGCAATATACCTTTCTATGCAACTGTTACTGCTGTCCAAGCTAGAATAGTCTAATGACAGAATGAATAACATTTTTCCAGTTTTCATGGATTATCAATTTGGGTACTTTTAAATGTATCATTTAGCATGGTCATTAGGTCTTCAGATTTCTGAAAACAGTGGTCTCCTGAGCAAAAAAAAATTCACTAGCTTTTAACAGAAGTTAATTTAGCAGCATGCCTAGAAGTCAGCATACACCACTGATTTGTAGGTATTTTACTGGCTGCTCACTTCTGGTAATCATAATCTTTATGTGTCTCAGCATGGATTTAAGCGTCTGACTGTGGGCACCCACAGTCAGATTTTGAAAATATTTTGTTGCCACTTAGAGATAAATGGCTTCTTGAGAAATGTGGTTTTGGGACTGTCACAAACTTGTGTAACTTGAATTGAGCCATTAATGTTTGCTTATCTCTGTGAAATGCGTGTAAGACCATGCTTGGATATGAGAGTACTGTGAAGTGCTGAATTTTAAGACTTTCTGAAATTAACAGTGAAGTGCACTGTAAAAGAATAAAACCTCAGCTAGATGTACCTCAGCTTTTTGAAGTCTGTATATTGTTTCTAAAAGAGCCTGGATTCTCATTCTCGCTTTTGGTCAAAATTAACAGGAAACTTGCTCTGAGTTAGAGCAATTTGGGAATGCTGAGAGGTATATATAGATATTGATTAGTTTCTATGCTGACTATCATTTGCATGATACACTAGATACCCTGGAAATATTTAAAACACACAAAAACATTTTCCTGGAAAGGACTAATACAAAAATGGTATGATAAATATCAATAAAACTATTAGAATTTAGACTTGGAAGAGATAAGGAGATCGAGTGATAACCAAAGTCATTAAGATGTAGAATGCAGTTGTTTTCTCCTTGCATATTTATTTATTCTATTGGATCATTTCAGTCAGTGGTTCATAAACTATGGCTGTTTGAGATGGATTTTGCACTGCAATTAGTTGGGTGACTGAAAACTCACTCTAGAACTTGCCTGTAAAAAGGGCAGAAGTAACATTGAGGTGGTTATAATGTGTGTAAGATAAGGAGGTGTACTTTTGTCTTATCTATTCAACATTTTAATAGAGAAATACTGGAAGATTTTAGAGACAGCATTAAGATAGATAGAGGCTAATAAGTAATTTGATTAGTTTGTCATGAGTGGTGTAGGTGATGTTCCTAATTATTTCACTGACTGATAGAAGATTTGACCAGTAGGTGAACACAATAAGAAGCAAGTATAGATTCTCAGATAATACCTACATAAAAGTTATATATAACACTTTAAATATATAAATATATATAATAAATATATGTGTATAATAAATAAATATATATAGGCCATAACAAAAGAGAAATTAAGTATGAGCTCAAGGCTTTAATTTAGGTAGTTCATAGGAATGGGATGTTCAAATGGAGATTAGGCACAACAAGGGCAGCCATGATAAATGATCAAGAACTTGGAGTATAGAGGTCAACAAAGAAGCAAAACTCAGACTTTTGAAGGCAATCGTGCAGATGTCGGCCACATACCACTGTGAGAGTTGGCCTTTGAGGAAAAGAGAAATTAAAAGTAATTAAAAAAAAAAGTTAATAAAAGACTTAAAGGTGATAGAGGGAGGAAATTACTGAATGTAAACCAAAGAAAAACCAGATGTAGAGAGCCCTAACTAGAAAAAGAGATAATGTAACTTACCAACGGGCATTTTCTACATGCCCCATTTATAAAAAAAGTTGGTGGTAAAGATGGAAAGAGGCAGAGATGGCTATGAAAGGTGGATGCCTTTTAGCTTATATGTAATGCACTTATGTCTTAACCACTTTTCTCTCTCGCTTGAACAGAATGATACTCAGAGTAGACGTACCTGTGTACGGTTAAGAGTACAATCCTTAACAAAAATGGGGGCCAAAGGACATGCAAGCTATGGACCCATGAAAGTCAGGGAGGAGTGGGCCATAAGGGAAATAGGTTCCCATCTTACCAAATGCCCCCTGAAACCTGATAACTCTTTGCCCATAAGATATAGCAGTCTTTGATAGTATCATGAATGTATTTTTTGGTGTTAATATTTGTAGTGTGAAAGATTTGCTTGGTATTGCCTGTTCTGCTGGCAGCAGAACTATAAAGAGAGGGAATTTACCATTAAGAAAAAAAGAGAGTTCCAATCTTATTTACAGTTCAGTAATTGGTAATTTGAAGCCCTAGACAATATGGACTTGATGTGTCATATCATAATGTAATTGCTGTAATTATTTATAATTTTCTTCACTGCACGTTAGTTCTTTAAGCATTATGCTAACGACTATATTCACAGTGTTTAAAAATGATGTCTTTAGAACACGAAGGAAAGACATAAATACCTTTTCACTAGTGTAACCATTGCTATAGCTGCAAACCATTCACAGTTCTTCAGTTCAAGACAGTATGTGTGCACTTAAATAACAAATATTTTTTATATGTTTGCTTTCTTCCTCCACCCTTCCAATATACTAACAAGTGTTAAACAACTAACACCCTGCTCTTGTTTTCAATCCTTTATATTGTGAAATAATTTTACCATTGTTTGTGGTAATGAGTCTATCTGTGTAACTGCTCAGCCACTTTAAATTCAGAGGTTAACACTTCTGCAGAAGTTTGTAGATTATTAAAAATCACAATAATGTTACACTGCATGCAAAGGTCAGAGAATATTTTCCTGTGATGAAAATTATTCCGAGTAATTGCACTTAATATGTAAGAGACACTTAAATGAAAGCAGAAGCTGTAAGATAGTTTTATCCTTGTAAAACACACAAGTTATAAAACACAAGAATGCATTTACTGTGGGAAGGTTTCTATCATTTTTCTATCATTACTATCATTTATGACAGATAGGTGTTAGGAATTAGAGCATGGAGACTTAGGGTCTTGTTACATAGTGTTATAATTGATCTACGCTGGTGTCGCCACAGTCCTGTCCACTCTCTCCTGCATATCCCCATTCCATCTGTTGAGCTGGGTCAGGCATTTATCTGATGCCACAGTGCAGCAGTTTGGAGACTCAAGCTGTACACCAGCTGATGTTACCAGAAAGGTCTTTGTCTAGTATAATACCCATTACCAGCTTAACCATCTCACCTAGCAGTTCAGATCAGCACCGTAGCTGTCATAAGGGAGCAGTGGCAGCATACAGGTGGGGGACAGGAGGAAGGATGGGAATGTGGCAACATTGCCTCAAGGTGTTTTAGACTGCCACGGAGCACCCATGGGTTCCTGTTCAGCACCTGCATGTGATTCACTGTGTCACCTTAGACAAGCCAGGTAACCTCAGTCACCTTTTCAATACTATGAAACATATCCACTGGTGTTTCGTAGGCAATACTGGACAATGTGATCACCAAATAATAGAGCAGCTGTAGGTATTTTATCCACTAATACGTTCATTCAGTTGACCCTAATCAATATGAGCACTTCAGTAGCAGTTTCCCTTAGTAGGTAAGAGAAACCTACAGAAACACCCCATTTCCTTTGGGAACAAAGTTATAGTTTAGAATTTGTGATATGCTGTGGTGTCTGATTTTGTTAACGAACTGTAAAAAAGATTGTGCAGGTCACTCCAACTTTTTTTTAAGAGCATAAGACTAGACAGTTAAGAAATCTAAGGTGTAAGGTTTTCTATGCATCCTAATGGCGCCCTCCTTTACATTTGTTCTGTTCACTGAACAAGGTATGGGTTCTGTGGAGAAATGCAATTGTATGAAGGATAGGAAATCTAAGGGTATGTAAGCAATCAAACATTGTATTTTACAACAATAGCTCACTGGGCTTTATTAGTGCAGACTTAACCTTGTAACTCTAGTACTAACACCTAAACTGCCACGTTCTCAGTTACCTACTTGCATTAGTAGAGATGGAGAATTTTGTTTTCCAGAGGCAAGAGGAATCATGTAGTACAGGGTGGGGTTTAGGTGAGGCTAAGGGAAATGATCTGGCTTTCTTCTCTTTCACCCCCAGCCTGGCAGAGTTTCTGCCTGTTTAGTGCCTCAACAGGGAAGCTGGGAAGCTAGAACCATGTCAGACGCAGAGCGCCTGGCCTATTTCTGTCTTTGTCTGGGTCAATGGGATTGCTCCAGCTCCCCAGGTGCTCTTTGATGTGTGTACATATGTGTGTATATATAGATACATGAAATAGGCTTTACCTGACAGATTCCAAGTCTGGCAAGGAAGAATATGGGGGAAAAGCTTTATCTAGTTTCTGCTCCTTGTAGTGTCCAAGCAGGGTGGGATTTTCTCATCAGAAGCTCTTTCCCTCTCTTTCTCTTCTGGTTTTGTTCCATCGTGTGCTCTGACATAAGCTGCAGTAATATGAATTCAACCTTTAGTGGTTTTTGTATTCTACTTACTGTTCTGGCCCTTTACCAAAAATGATAGTAAGGAATGCAGGTGAGAAAATGTAAATGGTGACTTTTAACATTTGGTAAGAACTGAATGGAATTTCAAGGACAGAGAAAAGCCACTTCACAAGGCTGAGGTAGTTTTCTCTGCTTGAAATCATGGGTTGCTCCAAATCAGGGAATTTTGAGAGCCTCTTAGAAAGACCTCAAGAATTCTAGCCAGTAGAGAGGATAGAATTTTTAATTAATTTTATTATTACCAATTTTTATTTTTAATAATAAAATTATTAGTTTTAATAATATATTCTTGATATAATTAAATTATTAATTAATTTTAATTCTTTAATAATTATTTTATTATTTTTAATAATAAAAATTATTAAGTGTTAGGCAGACTGATGATTGTTATTAACACCCTTTATAACTTGTTATTATTTGTTCAGACTATTTGACCTCATTCTTGTATCTTATACTTCAATCTTACATTTACTACTATTTTTGTATCTTATATTTATTTCTGATAACTAATATATATAATACTAATGAAGCTACTGTGCAAAATAAGGTTGATATGGCAAAAGAGAAAGCAAGTTTCTGTACTCTTCATGAGTCCTTTTATCTTTGCTATAATTAGTTAATTGCTGCAATAGTCAAGTAAAGGATGCCAAATATGAAAGAATTCATTTGTAAATCATTATCAACAGAAACCCAGTACAAATCTGACCATTCTTAGAAATAGGCTTCAGAACAAGTGTTCTCACATATTTAAGTTTACAACAGTGGTCAGGTTCCTTTTTTTTAGCCTCAGCTATCCAGGCATTCATCAGACTGCATCTTAAAAGCTCTGCACACACCAGCTGATTTTTGTTTTTCATGCCTTGTAAGAACTCCAAAGGCTCTCTCTACTCATTTTTCCCCTTCTGAAAAATATGACACCGATCTTGGAAGTTAAAGCTGTTCTACTGAAGCCTTCCCTGAGGGATTCATCATGATGCAGTAGTTTAAATGCTAGTGCTCCCTGTCCATTAGTGCTCCCACTATAATAGCATCTGCAGCAACTGAAAACTCTTTCAACTTCTACAATTGATTAACTAACATTTGTTACTGTCAAATGAGAAACACTTAGCGAATATAACATATAATGAGTATTTGCTTCTTATGGAACATTTGTCCCTTGTCCACCAAGTGGGAGATCCCCTTCAGTTCAGACTGGTCCTCGGCTTTCATGAATTATTTGCCAGTACTGTTAGGGGTTTCCCACTCTTCCACTAGTTCCTGCTCCTCTGCTGTTCTGTGCTCTCCCCTCAGTAACACCTGCACAGTCATCTCTAAGAGTGCATGAAGTTCATCACAGAATTTTCTAGCTTGCTTTTTTTAACTGTTATTTGTTAAGAGGTATTTATGATGGATCAGTTTCATCAATTTGATGGCTTGTTGTTTTGTTCTGGGGCTAGCTGAGAGATTTTATGTGCTAGTGAGTTTGTTGCACCATATTTATTTATAATTAGAGCTCTTGCAAGCTGATTGGTGAGCTGTTTAACTTATCAAGGAAGATTTGTGTAACTCAATTTCCTAAATATGATTGACAGAACAGTGCTTGAGTAAATATTCTCAGAATGATTACAAGAGGCAAGATGTTTAATTAGGTGGAATAATAATCAGATCAGTAATTCCCAGACGCTGATGGAAAACACCATTTTGTTTCAAACCCGCCCCCCTCTCAGGTCGGGGGAAGGGCAACACCTGAGGAAGCGTTTAGAAACCGGTCACCGGCACCCAGGGAAGTTCACAGCAGCTTTAAAATCCTTAAGCCTTCGCTGTTGCTATTTGCATTCAGTGATCAGTGTTAGAAAACACTTAGAAAAGTGTTCTTTTTTTACTTTGTGTTTCTATTTTAGGGTAAAAAAATGTGCAATATTGGGCTGAATTGCCTTTCCCCCCCCTCAAAAAACCCCCAACCCCTAAGAGCAGTTTGGGCAGAACTGAATACTAAACCACTCTGTGATCCTTCTGTAGATCTTTTCAAGTGACTGGGTTATCATCAGGACAGCATCGGGACGGATCAGGACAGCATCAGGACAGCTGCCTTCTCTTTGTCAAAACTCAGGTTCTATGTGGGATCGGGAAAGGGATTTTGGATAAAAGGTCTGACACTGCCGTGACACCCCCACCCCTCTCCCCGACACCTGCTGCCCCTCCGGCCTCTCTTTCCTCACAGCCCTCTACTCCCCACCCCGCCGGGCCGTACCACGGGGCTCTCCCGGTGGCCTGGCTTTGCGGGAAGGCGTCGGTCACACGGCTTCGCCCCCCGGGGCGGTGTTCAGAGCTCCCTCACGGCCGGTCGCCCCGCCCAGCTGTGGGCAACGGCCTCGGGGGCCAATCAGGAGCCGCCCCCGCCCCGCCGCTGCGCTGCCGCCTCCAATGGAGTTTGAATGCTTCCGAACCAGCCAATCCGGAGGGCAAGCGAGCCGGCGCTGCGCCCTCATTGCTAACGAGGCGAGGCCCACATGGCGAGCGGCGTCGCGGCGGGGCCAATCAGCGCGCCCGGGTGCGCCATTGCTTGGGCGTGCACAAACGGCCGCCGGGGCAGCGGCAGCTTTGAATTGCGGCGGGGAGCGCGTCCTGTCGCGGCATCTGCCCGCGCTCTGCTGGTCGCTACCGGCGGTGAGGGGCTGCGGGAGCCGAGCGAGCCGGCAGCCGGGGTTTGGCTGACTGTCGCTGGGCCCCGGTCGGCGTTTAACAGTGAGTGAGCGGGTGGGTGGGGGCTCGGGGCGGCTGTCCGCCTCTGCGCGGCCGGGGCCGTCAGGCAAGCCGAGTGGGCTGGTGCGCTGCGGTACCCCGAGCGCCTCGCAGTGCCGTCCAGTGACGCTTTACCAGAGCGGGTAAGCGCCGTTAGCAGGGCACTGGCCCCGGCTTTCCCCTAGGGTCGGGGTGCGAGCGGTGCCTGCCTTCGGCCCGGTGGGTCCCCGCGCGGGGACGGCGTGCAGCCGCCCGGCAGGCGGCAGAGCCGGGGAGCCGCTCCCTGAGCCGAGGGTCAAGGCCAGTGGGGTTCGTGACAGGCCGAGCCCCCCAGTCCGGGGTGGGCTCTGTCCGTCCGTCGTTGATCTCTAATTTTAGTTATTTTGAGGTAATTTCTCTCTCGCAAATAATCTCTGAGCTGCGCTGGTGTCTCGAGAAAGTAAGCCCGTGCCAGATCCTCTAAAGGCAGAGCCATTACAAAAACAAAAAATAAATTGTACGAGTGTGTCAAACTTGTATTTAAGGACTGAGTGTCGCACAGCTGTTTGTGCCAGTAGAGAGCATGCTCAGTGCCCCGAGCTCAGCTGTACTGGTTTGAAAAACTTCTGTAAGGAAAGAAGCGTAGCTGCCACCTAAAACAAGGCCGTGGGTTTTCGTAAGGCTTGCGGAGTAAACACCACTGAAGTACAACGCAGTCATAAGTGCTAATGACTTTCTGCAATGTGAACTTCAAAGTAAAATGTGGAGAGAAACTTTCTGAAATGCAGCAAAGGCAATTATAAGAATATAAAATCTGTTATTGTTAGGAGACTGATTAGTGTGAGGTTTTAAAAAAAAATCTCATCTTAACTGGACAGATGTGTGTCAAAATAGGACCTAATATTAAAAGTTGCTGCTTGGTGTTCAGATCAGGAAGCCTGCATGGTTGTGAAATAGTGTCTCCTAATCACTGCTAAGCTTGAAAATGCAATTTATTTAAAAGGGAGGCTTATTTAATGTCTTTCAAGGTCTAATTGTAGTTGTCTCTGTGTTTCAGGCATAGTATTATCCATTTTGTATTAAACAAGAATCCTGTCAATATGAGCTGGGCTGTGGAGGAATGGAAAGAAGGCCTCTCCCCCAGAGTCCTTCAGAAGATTCATGAGCTGGAAAGTCAAGTAGACAAGCTTAAAAAGGAGCGTCAGCAAAGACAATTCCAGTTAGAGTCTTTGGAGGCAGCTTTGCAAAAACAGAAACAGAAGGTAACGTAGGTACTGTGGTCACTTCCTTAAAATGCCATTCACTGTGCCAAACACAATTATAAAGATTTATTATCTGGTTGTTGTTGGGGGTGGGTTAGTGTTTTGTTTCTTCCTACTGACTGACCGGAAAGGTAGCATAGAAATATAAACTGCTTATCTTCATCTTACTTCATACTCATCATAGTCTCCCTTCTGTTTAGTTGTTATTGACTGTTAATAGAATTCCTGCCTCCTGTCCATGTTTGGCATGATTGTCCATCTCCAGGTGTTTATGTTTACTTTGAGGCTTTCCTACATCTCTTTATGATTAGGAAAAGAAATTACTTTATTGTTATGCCTGTTAAAAATCTTGATAACAACTAGGCCTGTTTTATATAACAGAGCTGCACAGTTGACAGGCTCTTACTCTTTCACCTTGCCTGGAGATACCTATCATCTTTTACTTAGTTTATGTAATTCTCTGGTTTTTTCCTTGTAGAGACTGTACTTTGGGATTTGGCTTTCTTTTTTTAGGGCTGCAATTTTACACCTCATCTGACTCTACCCTGTCAGCCCTCTAGCCAGGAAACCAGGGACCCTTTTGGTGAAGGTCCTGCCATGCTTCAGATCAGAAGCGACCCATTTGGTTGAATTCTGTTTTGCATGTTTGAATACAGCTCAGAGGCAATTTACAAAGGTTGCCTTTTATTCCCTTTAGGCTGCTCCAACTTTCTAGCAAAACTTAAGCCTAGTAGTTTTCTGAGTTTCTTCCTGTGAGCTTCCAGGTGCTTATTTTAACCATCCAGAGGAACTGCCGTGCTCCCCAAACAAAAAGAAGGGGTGCGCTTGAATAGGCGTGCTTTAAAACTTTCAGAAGCAGCAGCTAATGCTACTTTTCAGTCAAAAGAATAACGTTGTGCAAAGATGTAGCCTGCCCCTTAGAAGCTGGAGGGGAGGAGAAGGACATCTCTATTGCCAGGCTCTATTTCCAATTTCAAAGCCGTGACTCTTGATAATCATTGTGCATTCTTTGTTTAGTGAGTCAAGGTATTCTGGTTGCTAAAGTTAATAGCCTGGGAAGAGAAGCGAGATGATCAGTGACGAATGCGGATTAGTGTGGATTACTAGTATTTAAGGATTGATTAATTTTTTTATGAGCTTGTGTCTAGTCAATAAATAGAAATTGTTAATGTCACTGAGTTGAAATTTAGGAAATGTGCTTTTGTTCACACCCAAGAATATTTAAACAATGTGTATATCTGAGGTTTTCAGTGCTGTCAGGATTTTGAAATGCTAGGAAGAAAATAACAGTATGTAAGCTTTGTGTTATCAAAATAATAATAACTGTAGAGAAGTGCAGAGAGGACTTGAGACATTTTTGAAATGGTCTATATTCCAACTAGGTGGAAAATGAAAAAAATGAAGCTGCAACACTGAAAAGAGAGAACCAGAGCTTGATGGAATTGTGCGATAGTCTTGAGAAAGCAAAGCAGAAAATTTCACATGATCTTCAAGTAAAAGAATCTCAAGTCAATATTCAGTCAGGGCAGCTGAATTCCAGCAAGAAAGACATTGAAAGGCTAGAACAAGAACTGAAAAGGTGAGGACTTGCTGTATGTCTCTAACCTACGTACGATGGTTATTTTCTCATGTTTTGCTCATTTAATGCATGCTTCATGGTCTTTTAGTTTTTCTTCATCTTCTACTTCATTCAGATTTCATGACCAAAATCTCAAAACATTAGCCTGTTTTTACATACACAATGCATATACAGACTTCTACATAAATCTGTGTGCCACTTGAAGCAGTTAGCACCTATAGTTCCTGTTGAATTTGAGGGATTTCTGCAGTGTCATGTGAAAAGGGAGCCATTCATTCTGTGATTTTTAAACATCAAAAAAAAAAGCAAGCTAGTACAACTGAGTCACTTTGCAAAAGTAACCTGCAAAGAGCTTGGAGTTGCAAGGAAAGTGCATGGACAATTCAGTCTGTAAGCTCAAGTCTATCAACAAAATCTGACCAGTGGAAGAAGGAGGCATGAACATCTGTTGGGGTGGAAGAGGAAGCTGCCACAAGCAATGGTGCTGTGACTGAATCAGTGAATCCAGTTGGTTTGGTAAAGTGCCTAATTTATAACACCTCAACTTGTAAACACGGTTATTACTGAGACAGTATGTGTGTACTGTCTGTAGAGGTGGAATGCAATTCATACAATAAAAGAATCTTCTGTAATGCAGACACATCTAAAATCCTTCGTGTGAGGGTGCTGCACAAATGGAACAGTTGCCCATAGTGAAGTGAATGTTGTCATCTGTTAAACTTGCTCTCATACTAGAAGCACCCTCCATTCTTGAATAAAAGTCTTTCTGAAACTTCGTGTGTGTCAATAAGGCAATAAACTGTTGTGCTAGTACTAGTAATGCAGAATTACTGTCACAGAGGGGGGTGAGTCTGTGATACCAGGTTTCTTAATGGTTTGGTATGTGGGGTTTTTTTGTTTTTTTTTTTTTTTTTTTCCTCCACGGCCTGAAGTATGTCTCCTCCCTTTAACTTTTGGATGGTATGCCTCATACATGTCCTAATAGAAGCAACTAAGGAAGTTGTGTTGGTCTTTCTGTTTTTCCTCTTTGTGCCCTACCCCTCCCTCTCCGCCTCGGGAAAACTAAAGATAGTTGAAGTATTTGACTGCTGTGAGAAGATTCTAAATTTCAACAAAACAATTTATGGCATGTAGAAACACCAGCTTTGTGTAAGGAGTTGCTGAGATCTGTCAAAGAAGAATCTAGTGAGATTCAACAGTGTTGATAGAACCACGCTCATGTTTTCTGGATCTGTTCTCAAATGTTTGGTCAGAGATGTCGCAGGCGAAGATATGTGTTCCACTTACCCATTCCCAAAATTAAGTCCAGTTTACTGAATTCTCTCCTTCCCATTATATTACTCTGAATAGTTGTCCACTACAAAAGATCATCAGTTATTACATGTAGCTTCATCTTGGCAACTGGTTTTATATCTGGTTCTGTTTTGTTTTATGCTGATAACTGATCACTTACCACTTCATAGCAACTGACAATCCACTGGAAGAGGAGTTCTTGGTGTTGTGCTGTAAAAGGGAGGGGGAAATGGAAAGGCAAGTTGTGGAGTTACTAATGTGATGGGCTGCAGCCTGGAACCATTGTCTTATCAACCTGTGCTCACTGGGCAGGACAAAAGTTGCTGTATAACCTCCAGACTAGTTATCTGGTTTCATTGGATGAGCTTGTAACTCTTCATGCTCACGAAAGTCACTGGCGTGCATAGTCTACTGTGGTGTTTTGGGCAGCAATGTAAATGGTACGCATGAAAAATACAATGTTGGGTGTCAGGTGGAGGGTATTCCCTTCCATTTTCATGAGGTATGTGTAGGTTTCTCGAAGGGTGCAATATCAGAACATAGAATAAAAGTAGTATGTTTCCTACCATAAAGATTCTTACTGAAGAGTAAGAGTCTTGTATTATCAGTGTTTACAGTGATTTGGGTGTGTTTGGCTGGACTACAACTTCATACAGTTAGATCTTAAGCAGTTCTAACTGATTTTCTACCTGACTTTGGGTTGGTTGGTTTGGTTTTGGTTTTTAGCTTTCAATCCTATGTAATTGATTAAATGTGTTGAAATTCCAAATAAAATATATTCTTCATATTTCTGTGTTTATAGTACCTAAAAATTTTCAGTGGACATATCTTGACTTGATCTTTAAACTAAGTTCTTAGAATCATATAATTTATTTGTGTATGTCAGGCTCTTAAAAATAGATAATTAACCTTTTAGTTTCCATTACTAATTTCTGCTGCTGTTTCTTTCCTAAACAGATATAAATGTGAGCTTGAGAGAAGTCAGCAAACATCAATTACAGGAGACTTATCATTCAGTGGCACTCCACAGAAAAGTTTTACTGCTCCTTTAACACCAGTTCAAAGTCATAATGGTAAATGTTTTTTTCTTCATCTAGCACAAATAGTTAACTGTCAGTTTTCTTGGAAGGCAGAGGAGTATTTTGAACATTACACTTGTACTGAGTTGCCTCATCCCTATTCTATAGCTTATTATGAGAGTGTCTAATTCATAGCACCATAGGTTCCAAGTGTAAAAATTACTAGTGCAGATTGCACACTTATTGCAAATATTACATCTTTTCAGCACTACACCGATGGACATGGAATAGTAATAGGAATATTCATCAACAGACTGCAGCAATTTTTTGAATGCCTGTTCCTAGTGTCAGCTCTTCCCTTTGTATAGTAAAGAGCAAATTTCTTCCTTCATGTACCACAGGTATTTTAACTAAAGTTCAGACAACAGTCATATGTGTTATTTCTTTAGAAAATTGTTTTTTATTTAGACTATTATTGTGCATGATAATCTGCACAATTTATGCACTGTGTCCATTTCAAAGCATCACTTCTATCTTCAAATCAGTGACATCAAATAGATTTAAAATATTTGAATGAACTGGAAAAGTGAAAGGAAGTTTCCTTAACTGGAGAACTGTTCTGTAGCCAGACACCCTTATGCTGTCTATGCTTAAAAACTTTGATGGGTTCAATAATATGCATGCTGTTTACCTCTTTCTTTGCTGTGAACAAATATTCTGTGAGTTTGGCATCTCAATCATACTCTGATGGGAAATCTGAGATACTTTCTTGCACTCTTGTTCCTTTTAATTTCTTTATACATGTCTGAAAAGGGGTACAGTAGTGGTAATGTCAAGCATTCCACTAAACGTGGCACTCCTGAAATGGGGATTAGATTAAAATGATTTAAATAACTGTATTTAAAATGGTATTGCTGGGGAGGTTTTTCTTTGGAAGCTGGAGTCTTAAGATCATAAGATCATAGAATACCTCAAGCTGGATATAGGGACCCATAAGGATTATTGAGTCCAGCTCCCTGCTCCTCACAGGACTACCTAAAATGAAATCATATGACTAAGAGTGTCATCCAGACGCTCCTTGAACTCTGACAGGCTTGGGGCCGTGGCCACTTCCCTGGGGACCCTGTTCCAGTGACCAACCACCCTCTCAGTGAAGAACCTTTTCCTAATGTCCAATCTGAACTTCCCCTGATGCACCTTCATTCCATCTCCTCGTGTCCTATCACGGATCACCAGAGAGAGATCAGCACCTCCCACTCCACTGCCCCTCTTGAGGAAGTTGTAGCCTGCGATGAGGTCCCCCCTCAGCCTTCTCTTTTCCAAGCTCAGCAAACCAAGTGACCTCAGCTGCTCCTTCTAAGTCTTGCCCTCAAGGTCTTCCACCATCTTGGTCACCCTCCTCTGGACACACCAGAGTAGTTTGATGTCCTCCTTATATCGAGGCACCCAAAACTGCACACAGTACTCGACATGGGGCTGCACTAGTGCGGTGTAGAGTGGGAGAATTGCCTCCCTCAACTGCTCCCTAGAATGCTACAAAGCATTCTACTCCTAGAATTTTCCCAAGAGAGTTGTAGAATTACATACAAATTAAAGAAAAGGGAAGCAAGACTTTTGTTTCGGACTAATATGCTCCTCTTACGATTTCAGTGGAAGAATCCTAAATAAATTCTTTGGCCAATTCCTATTGCATTTGAAAGGAACTCAAGGAAAAGATCCAGCCTTGTTTTCTGGTTATTTCTTAGAAATATTAATGCTATTGGGCTGCTGGTAGGAAAACGTTAAAAAAAAAAAAGTATATAATCTATGTGTATATATAATGTAACACTTCTATGTTATATATATTTATTTTTTAACATGTATATATGTTTATATATATACACATATTTTTTTAGAGAGAGATAAAAAAAATAAAATTCTGGCATTGGATCCTTACTTTTAACAGTTGTGTCTTCATTCTAATGTCAAGTTCCAGATATTCCACCACTGTATTTTTGAGGTCCTAAATTACTGAATATATTGTATACACAGTTGTTTCTTCCTCGTGGTCTGACACTTCTGATAGCTGTTCATTTTTGTCATTCTTGTGATAGCAATAGGCTAGAAAAGATTACCTATGTACTGAGTTAGATTATGAAGAAGTATTCCTCATGTCTTTGTAGATTCTAAGTTTGAAGAACTAGAAGAAAAATACAAGAAAGAAGTACAAGAAAGAAGAAAGCTAGAATTAGAACTGAGAACCATGCAGGTTAAGGTAAATACCTCTTGAGAATGGTATGTGTGATATCTAAGAAAGTAACTACTGAGTAAGCTTGGAAAAGGGAGTGGAAAACCAGTGAAATATATTCTATATCACTTAAAGTATAATTTAAAAAAAATTAAAAAAATAATTAATCTGTGTGCACTGCCATTCAGAAGTAATCTTGGAGAATCCTGAAAAGCTAGCATAATTGAATAGCAAAGGAAAGAAGGACATTAGAAATGAGAACACATCCTTCAAAAACTGGAAGTGTCGTGCAAGCAAGGACAAGAGAAAACAGTGTCAGTTTTGCCAAGTTAAATATGATAGGATAATAAAATAGCCTTGAAAATATTATGAGAAATAACTTGCCTAGCAAATAAAAACTAGTAAATTTTTCAAACACATAAGTAGTAGGAACTGTATTAGGGAATCTCTGAGGCCAATAGATGACTAAGATGTGAAAGTCCTCAAGGAAAAAAGGGCCATTGTAGAAAACCTGAATTTTTTTTTTTTATTTGGTATTTACTATCTAAAGACTTAAAAAGTGTTCTATATCAGAGCCTTTCTTTATTGGGGTTGAATCTGTGGCACAGCCTCAAATTGAAAAGTCAGAAGGAGTCTTAAAATAGATTGATAAAATGAATATTAATTAAAAAAAAAAAAATCACTAGATACAGGTAATATTTACCCATGAATTGATAGGGCACTGCAGTGTGGGACTGCTGAATCACCGTGATGTGCAACTTGCTTCATTCTTCTCTTGACACTGGGAGGTGACAAGGATGATGCTATTTTTTAAAAAAGCTTACAGTGCTGATTCCTGGAAATGTAGTTGGGTCAGGCCAACTTTTTGTCCTGGGCAAATTGTTAGAAACTTAAAGCAATATGTTTATTGATGCATATGTAGGCATTGTGTATGGAGAAAAGATCAACTGTTTATTTGTAAAGGGAAATCATGCCTCACATATTTTCAGAGGGTTTTTTTTTTAAGAATAAATCAGAGAATGTGTGAGTGAAGTATGACTTACTATAATGTCATTGGATAGCCACAAAATACTGAAAAAACAAAACAATTTTAATAAGGGGGAGTTCTTGTGAATTTAAAGGTAAAGATTGAGGGCAGTGGCAATAAATGGTCAGTTTTTACAGCTGGGGAATGATCAACAGGATTGGTAAAGGAGAACTGTGCTATTCAGCATATTCATTAGTGATCTGAAGAAGAGTTGAATGATATGGTTGAAGACCACATAGTATTTTGTAATGACAAATAATTGCAATAATTAAGATGGTAAGTAAAATTCAGTGTAAAAAAAAAAAAGTGAAGTAATGCATCTGGAAAACATAATCTGAACGATGCATACGTGGTACGTTCAGGCTCCAAATTTAATGAAATTATTCCAGGAAGCAATTCAGTAATTATTGTGGCTAGTTCTCTGAAAACTTCAGTATTGTGTTCAGCAATGATGAAAAATAATTTTTTAGGAAAAGAATTAAGAACTAATGAGAAAATATTCTTTGCCCATATATAGCCAAATGGCTCTCACATCTTGAGTATTCCGTGCAAATTCTGTTTGTCTCATCTCCAAACAGATATGGTAGAAGTGGATGGTATAAAGATGAGTAAGGATCAAGAGAGGAAACGGGGAGTGGTCATTTTCCTACTTGTCATAAGGCATAATTACAGTACCAGCTCTGCAGGCTCAGAACAAAAACTATTTTATTACGCTGTACTGTGTTAAATGGCTGAACTCACAGAGTATTGTAAAAAGGCCAAAATGCAAACAGATCCAAAAGAGAAAGTACATGTAAAGTATTTCAGTAAAAATTATTATTAATTCCCCTTAATTTCCTGGGGTTTGTCTCAGAAACTCTGTAAATTTAAATGACATATAAGGGGAATGATTACAATATGCGTGGTTAGGTTTTTATGCTCTTTATCTGTAAACAAGTTACTTTACAGAATTAGACACAGCATTCTGGACTATATAAATTTCTGGTCTTAGCACAGTTGTTCCTACATAATAACATATTCTCTGGTTGGAAGGAGAAGTCACACTTTGTATTGCATGGTTTAGGGCTTTAGTTAAAAAAAAAAAAAATCAACTGAGAGGCATTTGAAAATCCAGTTAAAAATACAATAAGGGCTTTACTGTTTGAGGGGGGTTTGGGGTTGGTTTGGTTTTTTTTTTTTTCTGTGGTTTTTTTTTTTTTTCACTTAAGGAGAAAAAAAACACCTAGTATTTTGGCTCTGTTTAATTTTTCTGTAGGAAGAGGTTGAAAGCTAGTACCTGGCATATTTTATTATTGCAATTTGAGGATATTCTGTGTGAATAAGCTTAAATAAATAAGTCTGTTCTGGATTTACCTCTGTTTGTCCAGAAGAACTAAATGTAGGTCAAATCTGATATGTTAGTCTAGACTTCTATATTTCTTACAGCTTACTTGTCAGCACTTGCCTGTAAAAATGTAGGCTTAGATTTTGAAAAATGTAGGAGGTAAATTATGGGGTCTCTCTTGAAAAAAGACAAAAATCTGGGTATGTTACTTATAAAGAACACAGATCGAACTACTTTTTTGGAGATGCTGGTTTGTGTTTATAAGTATCAGCTATTCTTGGATATTTGGGCTAAAGTTATTTAGTTTATGTAGTATAAAAAATAATTATATGAATCAGTGGTTTGCACTGGTGGATGATGCGATGTTACAAAAATGTGAAATGACTATGACCTATTATCTACTTATTAATACATTAATTATTTTGTTATATGTTGGATGTGGAACTGTGTAAAGGTAGAACCTTTTTTTCTTGGACACAGAAAATAAATCAGCCTCATCCTCAAAGCTCTTTGAGTCACAGGGAGATTGCTCGGCAGCAGGCTTCCTCATCTGTGTTTTCATGGCAACAAGAAAAGACACCATCTAGAAATCAAGAAACACCTGCAAGGCGAAGTTCTACAACATCCTCTTTTCCATGGGAAAAAGAAACAAATTCTAGTATGATATCAGAGAAGAACGAGTTCGACAACAGCTTTGCTGAGAATTGTAATTCTTCACTCATGATGCAGCTAAGAGCACAGAACCAAGGTATCTGGTATATTTCTTTAAAACCCAGAGGCAGTGTCCTCTACGGTTTCATGAAAGCTGGTGTGTAGATAGAAGAGAGGTATTGAAATTAGTGCTTTAGTGAGGAAAAGAGAAAGATACCTGTTGTTGCCTTTGGCAGCTAGCCCAGCTGGCTGCTCATGTGTGTATTTTCAATGATCAGCCAGTACACAGACATTATCCACAAGCTGTGGTATCTTTTACATAAGGGGTGTGAGAGTTAGAAGGGAGGAGTTTGTATTTTTGGAGTGGGTAGGGGACATAATATAAAAGGAAAATGGCCTTCTCCAATAACTTCATTGCTCATGGAACAATTCTCTTAAAGAGTTAAAAAACTCTTCAGGATTTCATTACTTCTCACTGTTAAATTCAATTCTATTGCTTCCTTAATTTTGTATGATTCTTGAGATTGATGGCTGAGCAATACCTGTGTTAAAAAGTCATTGATTGAACGTGCTTAATGCATAACTGAGTTGGTCCATAATGGATGTTACTAGAAGCAGAATGAAGTGTGATGTGAAAAGTACAATGAAAAAGTAAGATATGATCTTGTATTGTGCATATTGGCATGAAGAAATATTCATTCCTGATATCTGATAGTTGGAAAAGAGCAAATAGTGAGTTTGTTGTGGATTTGGTGAACATTTACTTAAGCCTACTATTTGGACTAGCTTTTCCACTAACTGTTTCTTGTAGGACTGTTTTACAAGTTCCTGTACTCTCCCAACTGTTTATTCAAATACCTACATGTAAAATGTCAATCTAGGCAGCATTTTCAACTTGGAAGCCATATAAATTCAGCATCAGGAAGACAGGGGTGGTTTTAACAGAAAGAATTACCAGATAATAGTAATTCTGGATAACACTCCCTGTAGCTGACTAATGTTTTTTACTAATTAGAAAAAAATTATGGTGTGATACTGGAAGGTAAACTCTTACTGATGTATATTGTGACAAGATCACTTGGTTTCACTTTTTATGTATGCTGCTTTGGAACGGGAAAGAGATTAAAATATAAAATACTGTATTTACAGATGCCCAATAGCTGAAAAGCCTATTGGAAGCAGAGGCTTACAGTTGCCCCAAACAAATGTTTGTAGTGGATATCTTTCCTTTTAAAAATAAAAAAATTAAAACAGATATGTCAAGTGACATGGTTCTGTGTGTTTAAAAACAACAAAACCAAACAAACAAAAACAAACCAGCAGAGAAAGAAATTGTCTTTGCCTTTGCAGTGTGTCTGCCTGACCTTGCATTTTGCTGTGTTCTCATATATTATGAAGTGGAAATTATTGATTTAGCTGTCTTTTGGTCTTGATAGTTTGTCATTGATGTAGTAGTAGAAGAGAGTTGAAACTTTTGTTTTAGCTTGCTGAACGTTTTACAGGGTGTCTGCCTGTGTCAGGAACTTGGGTTGTTATCAAACATACCAAATATTTTAGAATGTGTAGACACTTGGAAATTTGAATACCTGGAAGACATACCTTTCAAAGCAGAAAGTATCCTTAATCTTCACTGTTTTTAAAACTCAGAGTTAAATTCCACTGTTAAGGACCTAGAACAACAACTGCAAGCTCAAGAAAAAGTGAAGAAATCCCATATGAATAAACATCAAGAGACTGAACTGCAGCTGGACAGAATGAAGTTGGAATTAACAGAGAAGGATAAAGTTCTAAACAAAACCAGAGATAAACTGACTCAAATGAGAACACAACTTGATCAAGCTAACACACAGGTAAAATGTTGCATCATACATCTTCTGACTGTCCTTACAATTCATTCCCAGTATTAATGTGTGTCAGTTTTCAGCCATTTTAGTAAGAACCAAGGTTCTCAGATAAGTTTCTTGAGCATTTGCTGAGGATCGAGTTTTGAGAAGTATATGTTAGGTTTTGATGTGTATTACCTGTAAAAATGTAAATACTTGTAAGCAGTCACCCATTTTCTGGAAGGTTCTTATACCACCTGAAGAAAAATTTTTCATCCTCAGGCAAGATTGACTGGAATTCTGAAAAATATTTTCTGATCAAGTTGCATAGAGCAACAATGACATCTGGTGGCAAGTTCTGACCTTAAATAGACTGTCATGCAACTTTGACTGAAAATCAGTATCTGTTGCTTATACTACAGGATGTTGTGGGGGCATAGTCTTTGGATTGTAAATTACTTGTGTAATATAAAATCTAGGGAAACATGCCGTGCAAGATTGCAAATGTATGTAGCTTCTAAATGGGATTTCACAACCTAATCCTAAGGAGTTTGGATTCATAGTAAAAAACACAATAGGATAGTACCATTTGCTTAGTCAAGAATTTACAGTGTATTTAAATACATACATATAAAAATGTGAAATGGTTCAGATTTTTGCTCATAATCATGCAAAGAAGAAGAGAATGCCAGTGTTTAAAATCATTTAATTCAACTGTAGAAGATAACAAGTAAGAAGTTTTCTCTTTTTCTTGATTAATGAAGTTGCATTGCCTTCCTAAAGTCCTTTTTCACAGCATTTGACAAATTTGAAAGTAGTACACAGATATAATTCCTTGAATCTTCATATTTCCATCTATCTTTCTACTTTTTTTTTACTACTCTAGATTCATCTACAGGACAGGAAAAAAGACATTTCTGTGTGTATCTTCTCAGGGTATAATAATTGTTATCCGTTTTTGTCAGCAAGTTTCTACATGCTACCTAAGTGTATTGGAAAACTGCTGTTTCCCACAACTTCTGTATTGGTCCTTAAAAAATAAACCTTTGCATGTTGAGGATTAATCAGTCTGCCTTTTGAGAGAGTGAGCAACATTCAGCTATTGCTAGCTCTGTGAGGAACTAGTTTAGGGGACGTCTTGGCTGGGTGTAAGGTAAAATCATATTCTTGACACAGTCCATTGACTATGTAAAGGTGCTGGCATCATGGTGAGTTTGTGGGAAGACAGCTGACCCAACCTAACAGCTCATTTCCTCTGAAAAAGTCTCTTTTCATTTATCTTATTCCCCAAATGACTTGATTCAACTTCCTAAATGATTAGCATATTACATATTTAATTTTGCCTTGTTAATTTTCTACGGGTTTAAGAGAGCTGAATTGTTTTACTAAGGAATCAAAGAGGCATTAAATCCAGCACAAGGGACGGGGCAAGGTTCTATAGCTGGGAACATGCCTGGGGAAGGACGAGAAGAAGTAGGACTGACTGGCCCCATTTGAATTGAGGTGCAGCCCATCCTTAAGGAGCAGCGCAGCATCTTGTCCCAGAAGGTTCCTTTGGTCCTGCCGTCTGAAGGTTGCTCCTTTCTGTTCTGTTTCTTCTTTCTCGCACTGAAATTGGATCTCTACCTGTCCCCCAGGCTTTGGATGTAGAACTGCATTGAGATTCTGGGTTTTAGTTTCCTGCCTCGTAGCCTGAATTTAATTTTGGTACGCGCCTTGTGCACTTCTCTGTTGCTGGTACTATTCACAGACCTTGACCACAGCACCTCCTCTGTGTTATCAAGTATTTTCACATCTTGTGAGGTCTGCAGCCTCTCTGCAGGCAAGTTTCCATGTGATCTTACAGGAGTGCATGATCTCTGCAGTCTGTGCCTAATAACCAGACATCCTAATACTACTACCTGCTTCTTATTTTCTTATGACACAGATGGTCTATTGTTTCACTAACTCATTAAACAGTCCTTGTTGCTGGAAAAGAAAACAGTCCCATTGACCCTTTGCCATTTTTCTTACACCCTCAAAAAAAAAATTGTACATATTTGGCATTAACGGATTGTTTTTTGGAATAAAAATGCATTTTTCTGTTCAGGGAGTTAGGTGGATATTGCTTCATTCTCTTAGGTAATGTAATATTAATATAATAAACTAAACTAGATAACAAGCTGGCATAGTCTTAATGTGGAGGTTAACGTAGAACACAGGCTACTGATTTTTTTTTAATTAAAGTTTAAATTGTGAAAACCACTCTGTTGTTGTTGAAGTAGACTAAGATAGTTGCCTTTTTTTTTTTTTTCCCCCCTATCCAAATCAATGTGCTGAATCACTCTGAAATTCAGTGGAATATCCAGTTATTTTCAGTCTAAAAATGTTGTTGTTTAGCAGTTAGTGGTCATTCGTTAGTTCATAGCAACCTGAGGTACCAAAAATATAATCTGTTTTTAGTGTCAGATACCGTACATTTCTGTAGACTGTCAAAGACTGATTTTCTGAAGATGTTTTTGTGTGTGTTTATACACTTTTGTATATATATACACACACCCCTAACTATATATATAAAAGTATATACGTATTATCACTAACATAAGCAAGTATGGATTTAGCACTTTGGATTGCTATGAATTTATATGGTACCAGCTAAAGTTATGCTGTAGGTTATATGAATGCTAGAACAATTGTAGTAGGTGAAATCAGTCTTTTCATATGAATGCATATGAATTTAAATAAAATGTCACTTGCATTTTTAACACTTGTGATTGATAACTAAATTATTATAGGTCCAAATGATGGAGCAAAAGGTGAAAAGATTGTCAGAAGAACTCAATTGCCAAAGACAAAATGCTGAGAGTGCTCGTCAGTCTTTAGAACAGAAAATAAAGGCAAAGGAAAAGGAATACCAACAGGTAAGGCAAAAATAACTTTTTAATTTTGTCTTCCTAAGGAGATGAAATACACACACGGCTTATTTTGTGTATCTGCTTTTCAGTTAATTGCAATCATATTTGACAGAGAAGTAAAAGTTGCAAAGGTAATTGAAAAACTGAAAACAAACATCCCAACAGAGGGGAGAGGCTGTTGGAGACATGCAGAATTATGTTAGTATTCACTCAGCAATAGAGAGTATGTGCGAGAGACCCAATTGAGATACAAATCCATGAGAAACTAGACTTCATTGTTCACAGAATTATATATATGCGAGTTGAAACTTAATAACTGACTCAGTTATTTCTGTGGAATCTGAGTTAATTTTTCATGCATCTCTCACACAAGAAAATAATTTCTTTAGGATTATATCTCTATTATTCTAATTTTCGTTCATGCTCAGAAGATGGTAAAATATGGGATTAGCATAGCTGTCTTTAGCTTCCTTCCTGCCAGCTCTTGCAGAGGGACAAATTATAGCAGTTTCCCAGGAACTTCTCTGGACTGAAGTTATGTTTAGCATTAACACTGATTTGTATTAGGTCTAAACTCTTTGTATTTTTCTTTTTAAGCTTAATAATCAGTGTTAGGAAATCAGAGATGCAGATTTGGAAGTGATAGTGCCATTTCAGATGGGCATTTTAAGTTTGCTTTGGGGATTGGCATTCAGGGCATTGCCCTGAAGAAGACTGCTGTTGTGTCAAATGTTTAACCTGAAATGTTTTCTCCAAGGTATATCCAGACAGATAAAATAATTGGCAGAGGAATTCTGCTGGAGTGGCCAATGAATAGTGCTGCTACCAATGCTCTTGAATGAAAAAGTGGTTTCACAAAGTCTGTTAGTCTAGATGCTAACCCCAGATCTCAAAGAGATACTGAACCTTGTCTAGAAGTGGTAAATAAGAACAACTGATCTTTGTATTTGAATAGTTGTAGCATGAAAAAAAGCTTTTGAAAGATTCAAATATAGCAGTCATTTTATTCATCAAAAGATGAGTTGAAGGCCCGTGAACCTTCTGTAATGTTTTTTCCTTACAAACCCAGTCCATACTGGCTCTGCTATTCCTGATGCATGCCCCTTGGGCACTGGCACTCTATTCAGTGGGATCATTTAAGAATATGGTATTTCTGAGACATTCTTTCAGAGAAGCAGCACATCATCTTCCACATGGGTTGTTTGTTGCTACAGCTTGTCTCAATAGCTGATAGCTTCGATGTCAAGCAGTTTAGGTGCCAGGCACAGGAACTCCTCCTGTGAAGCAAAATTAATTTTTAGTTAGAAACAAAAAGACCTTAATAAGACTAATACATAAATCGCATACTGTCATTCTAGGTTGTTCAGCAAGGGCATTAACTGTGAAGAACACTCTCTCTTTTTTCCATAACGTTTGTGATTTGTGAGCTGTTATAGGCTTTTATGAAGTTTGTTTAATGTTCATTTAATTATAATATTTGGCTGTCAAGTCTGATTTAAAGGCTCTGTTTTACACATTCTGGCATCCAAATTTGTGTAATATTGTAGAAATTCTGATCTCTGCATTTTCCTCAGGGAGGGATTCTTACCTTCTGTGAAACCTAGATACTGGTACTGGTCCTACTGAATTCCATCCTGTAAAGCCTTGCTGGTGTGTTCCTTATTACATTTCTGTTTCTAGAAGGCAGATGAGATCCAGGAATGCATTTCATGAACTTTCAGAAAGGCCTGAGAAGCTCCAGGCCTTGTTCTGAGATGGTAACACAGGCTAGTTTCAGAGTTGCACTTGTATCAGGGCATAATGTTCTCTCTCAAATTTTTGTTTAACTGTTTCCATCCAAGCTTCAAATTGGAAAGGTGAGATTCATATCACCTTAATTCAGACATCTGAAATCTAGGTGTCAGTCTAAGCTTGTTACTTAGGCCTCTACTTTACTCTGCAGAGACAGGCACCTTCAGAAGGCAGGTTATTCCAGACACCTTAGATTTGGGTCTTCACTCTGGAGCTGGGTGTTTGCCTGCTGGTAATGGAAGGAGCCTCCACTTTTAGCTTAGGTGTGCATAACTAATTTTTTGACATCTAAAACTAGAGGAAGCACTTCTTTTGTTTGTTTTGAGCATTCATCTAAAGAAAGAAAGGTTTTCTGCAGTTTCTCTCTTATACTGTAACATGTAGGGCTTAGAAAGCAGGGTCTTTTCAGTCCATCAGCTTTAGAAATAATTATTGGAATGCTTTGGGACATAATGACGTTGAATTCATCCTTTCATTAATAAGGAGTGCGCTAGGGTCCAAAGGGCCTCCTTGCATGAGCTCAGGAAATGCTCCTGACCAGAGGCTGGCAGAAGAGCTCTTTGGAGCTAATACGTACTTTACTCAGCATTAGTTACTAGGGCCAGTTACTGTGACACCCAGCTGGTGTCACACCTTTCCTTTCTAAATTGTATAGTGCTTCTGTCATTCTGTCACCTTCTTGTGTGGGAATGCAGTTGCAGACTTACCTATATTGGGTTCTATGTAGAAAAATGCTAATTTTTATATATAAATATAGATATTTTTATATATATATATAAAAACACACGCACGTATATTAAGATTGATCTTTCCAGGTTTTTCTGTTTATGAGAGTTCCACACTCATCCATACTTTCCCTGATAAAGAAGAGCTGTTTGTTTACTGTCCGTCTTACTGGTGTAGGAAGTACTTGAACCTCTTGTGCTGTTTTTGCTCTCGAGCAGCATGTAAGGAGTGCTGCTATCATTTCACAGATATGACTGACTAAAATACACTGACTTGTGTGCAGGGGGTTCATATACCTGGGAGCCAGAGCCACATTGCAGAATATGTCAGCTCTAGTTCTTTCACTGTGAACATTTCCTTTCTTTTGGTGTTTTTTGGTTGTTGTTGTTGTTGTTTTTCTTTCTTTTAT